>NC_138109.1:58299538-58592038 GCF_964146895.1 Miniopterus schreibersii | reverse complement strand
GAGATATAAAAACAAATAAGTGGTCTCATTTATGGATTTCTATGATTTAAATAAGCATTTATATGCTTTTTTCCTTTTTGCAGTTGGACTTGATATTCAGCAGAAATTTAAAGCCTTTTACTTAGGACCCAAGAGGTTTGGAAATCAAATAATTATTCGAAAAAAACCAGAAATAGAGATTTCTGATTCTAAACATTCAGATAGATCTACTGTAGTGGAACCCAAAAAAGGTAAATAGCTATATATATTCCTGTTTTGCGTTAAAGCAAAGATATGGCTACAGAGGAATGTGTGTGTAGATTAGTGGTTACCAGGGACCAGGGATAGGAAAAAATGAGGAGCCGCTACTAATAGGTGCATGATTTCTTTTTGTGGTGATGACTGTGTTCTGGAATTAAAAGTGTGGTGATAGTTGCACAACCTTGGGAGTATACTGAAACACACTGAATTGTATACTTAAAGGGATGGATCTTATGGTATGAATTATATTTCAATTTAAAAATCAATTATATTATTATTATATACCAGCCGGACAAAAGAGAGATAGAAATCATAATTTAAAAACTATTATTAAAAATTGCATCAGAAATCTCAAATTCCTAGTAATACAGTAGCAAAATATATTCAAGACCACTACATGAAAACAAAAATTATTGTAAAGAAATTAAGGAAAATGTAATTGAGTGCTATACCATTTTAAGGATTAAAAGATTCAATATTATAAAGATGTCAGTTGTCTCCAAATTAATCATTGGGTTCAGTGCAGTCCCAACACCAGCAGGTTTTTCCTGAAACAACACACTGATTATAAAATTCATACAAAAATTCAAAAGAACAAGAATAGTTCACATAAACTTGAAGAAGAAAACATAACTGGACAACTTAATTTACTAGATAGCAGGACCTGTTATTAAACAATAGATAATAAGAGAGTGTAACATAGGCATAGGATAGATACATTAACCAATGGAATAGATTAGAGTCCAGAAGTGGACCTACAGATATACAGTTACTGATTTATAACAAAATCAGTATCATGACAGAAGTGACTATCATGCAGTGGAGAAAGGACGCACTATATATACCTAGCTGTTATGGGCTGAATGTGTCAACCCCAAATTTGTATGTTGAAGCCCTAACCTCCAGTACCTCAGAATTTGACCTTATTTGAATAGAGAGTCTGTAAAGAGGTAATCAAGTTAAAATGAGATAATTAGGTGGGCCCTAATCCAATATGACTGGTATCCTTTAAGAAGAGGAAATTAGGACACAAACACATACAGAGGGAAGACCATGTGAAGACACAGGGAGAGATAACTATCTGTAAGCCAAGGAAAGGTGCCTCAGAAGAAACCAACCCTGTTGACACCTGGATCTTGGAATTGTAGCCTCCAGAATTGTGAGAAATTTATGTTGTTTAAGCCACTTTGTGGTACTTTGTTACAGCAGCCTAAGCAAATTAATACACTGGCAAATGGGTATAAATGATCTACAACTACACAAAAATATGAATGGATTTCTCTAACATAAGGAGCCTAAGGAGCCAGACACAAAAATGGGTAATATTGTGTGATTCCACTTATATAAGTTACAAAAACAGGTAATATTGTTATTTCTGTTGTTTTAAACCACCCAGTTTGTGGTACTTTGTAATGGCAGCCCTGGAAATCCAATATACTAATCTATGCTATTAAAAGTCAGGATAAAGGATACACTTGGCAGAGGTGACTGAAAAGGGGCATAAGATTGGCTTTTAGGGGTGCTGATAGTACTCTGTTGCATAACCTAGGTGTTGGTTACACGGGACTGTTCAGTATGCAAGAATTCATTGTGCTGTACATTTACTACATAGGTACTTTTCCATATTTACCTATACTTAAATAAAAAGATAGACAAAAAGCAGAAGTTAGTTTTTTATGTATAGTTAAATAAAAATTTACGACAAAAAAATCTGAGTTAGAAATGTGGGTTCTGATCTTGGCTCTGATATATACTGCCTGTTGCGGTCTTTGCAAATTATAACTTCTCTGATCTTTTGCTTCCAAATCTTTAAAATGAGGATAACAGTATCTCTTAGCAGCGTTCAGCAGCTGACCAGTAAAACTGAACAGATCTGAACTTGTGATCTCCTTTCCCTTTTCCATCCTACATCTTCTGTACCTACTCCTCTCCCAGTCTTTATTTCAGTTAGTGGTTCTACCACCTGTTCATCTACCAAGTTGCTCAAGACTGTAACCTAGGAATCATTCTTGATTATTTTCTTTCTCTTGTCCCATATCCAGTATGCCAGCATATTATAGCATTGTCTTCAAAATATATCTTGAAAGTGGTACATTATATGTTCTCAATAAGTATCTGTTGAATGAAATTGGAGGAATACCTACCTACATGGTTATGTTAATAAGCAGATGAAAAAAGTGTAGATGAAAATGTTTTATAAACTAATGAAGTGTTTCCTAAATGTTACCATTATTGATGTTACACTGTCTTTTAGAAGGAAGTACTTTCCCCTTTTTTTTTTCCTGAAGGGAAAAAACTCATGGGGTATATGTTTGGAAATAAAAAAGGAAGAAGGATTTCTTCCTACCTTTCATTGACCCCCTTTTTCTTAGAACTTACAACATCACAGAAGTCAGTCATGTTTGCCGTATTTATACTACATTTTCCTCAGATCTCCATTCTGGCCACTATTTTCCTGACAGCAAAAATATCAGGAACCAAAGTGAGCTGCATTTAATCTGTCCCAAGTTCAAATTCCCAGAAGGAAGAAGGTACTTCAGTTTAAGCAAGACAATTTAGAATTAGGATTGCTTAAGATAATGTAAACTCAGAACTGTGAGATAGCCATCCTTTACCACATGCAGAAAGAATCCTAGATAACTAGACTATGGATGAGCAGAGTAAAGCAGAGGTACAGAGAGAAGCAAAGGTGAGAAGGCCACAGCCAGGGTTCTGATGACTTTCCCCTTCTTGGTTTCAGTCCTCCTGATGCTTAGTTACATTGCTTCTGAATTCTGTGAGATATCTGTGTTCGTGTAATACATTCCAAAACCTCACCTACCACCTGTTTTTAAAAATAGCGTGAATAGTTTCTGTTACTTGCTACTGTAGTAAAAAGTATGACAATTTATTATGCTTGCTAGTAGCATGGACCTTTTATAAGGGCAAAAGTTCCCCACATATTCAGCACATACCTGTGGAAAACAGATAAAAGATACTTCCTGTCAGACGACTGTTTTATTACACGCACACACCCTTCATATATACAACCATCCCAAATCTTGTGAACATCCTGATTGTATAATTCAGTTCTTTTATGCAAATTAATATATCCCCAAATAAAGAAACACAGTTTATACCTTTAAGCATAACATACGTACACAATCTGCATTGTCTTTCTCAATAACTGGCACAATGAAGGGTCAAATTTACCCTACTTAGGTTGTGAAAACAAAATTTGGGCTTTCTCAAAACCAAATTTCAGTTTTTCTGACTTCTCATCAGACCATATTATTAAGTGATACAAACTGATACTTAGCTCAGAGAATATAATTGCTAAGTGGTTATTTCCAAATGTGCTTGCAAGTTCAACAAATATCTTAATATATGTTATCAAATTACAGGACCATATATAAAAACAAAAGTATGCACCTAAGTGTACATAATATAATTAAAAGTTTTTTTATGCTTTCTACAACCCTTTGAAAATATTCTTTCAGCAGTAGTTCTTCATATATAGTAATAGTTCAAGAGATAAAAATTTTTGTAGAATTTAGAAAAATATTTTTGCAAATATTTTGGCAATGTAAAAAATAGTTTTTTAGTTGTAAAAATTTTTAATATTTTTTTCAGGCCATTTCTTAATATGTGAACTTTAGGCATTTAACCTTCTTATTCTTTAAATGCATTCTCAATAAGAAGTATGGGCTTTGTTTAACTTGAAGAAAATTGATTTGACATTAATAAATTCATTTGTATTTCCTATGCCATTTGGAGTATGAAAATTTAATGTCCTTGAAGAATGCAAGGATGAAAACAGTGCTCAGGCACTTTGGAAGTGTGCAATTTAAATACTAGTCAAAAAGTAGTCAGCTTTTCTTTATACTCTTTAGTGTATATGTGCAAAATTAAGAATTCCAATTCAATAATGTGATCTTTTTCTTGATAAATAAATAACAAAATTATAGTATAATATTTGACAAAAAATAGTAAAAGGAGGTGTTCTCATTTAAAAAGTAAAATGATACCGTGCATAAATCTATGATTAAAACATCTTGCTGACCAGCTATTTTGAGCAGCCGGCTACTTTTCCGTTGTGACCAGTCAGCAAGGTGTTTAAAATTACTTAAATTAATATAAGTGCAGACACGAGTTATCTCATGACTGGCCAGCAAAGAGTTTAACATAAATCAGTAACTGCAAAAATCTAGTTGAAACTCAGCAATATTAACTCCAGTAGCCTATGCACAGACCACATTATTTGAATTTAAAATTAGAATGTGAGGCTAAGTGTGTCATGGATGCCCACTATTTTCTATTTCTTTTTCTGAATTTTTTTTAAGCAACTCACCCTTGCTCCAGCAGCCATAATTGACCGTGTTAAAGTAATTTTAAATATTTTCCTTAAATACATTTCTAGTTGACGTTAATAAATTTATTTTACTTTAAGTACTTGGAACTGGGGGCTTTAAGAACATACATTAATTATATGTAAATTTATATAATATATGACAAAACTATAAAAAATTATGATAGTGATGGAATATGCACTCTCTTTACAGTATACCTAAAAGTACAGCTTAGGTCAGTTATTTTTGAGAACCTTATTTTTCCAATTATCAATCTCTGTAAGCTTTTGTTTGTTATTAAGACAAATCCAGACAATTTGCGGGATATAGGGAGTGTGGTGCAGGCAGAGGAGCACTTATATTTTCTAACTGCCATTTCTAACCAATATAGAGTGTCCCCCCAAATGTATATACATACATTTTTTGATAGCTCAATTGATGTTTCTTTTCAGATTTAACCCATTGGAATTAATTATTCAAAGTGCGTATACATATTTTTAGGACACCCTATATAGTAAAACGTTTTTGTCACTTGTAATATCCATATGCTAGTGTTCTATAAAAACACTTGTATATAGTCTTAATTCCCGACAAGACTTGCTAACTCTGCCTTGAAATTTTTAGGAGTCCCCAGACTTTAGAATTCGATTCTCAGGTCCTAGTTAGTTTTCACCACTGGGAACAAACGTGTGTAGTCATTGTGCACCATCTTGTGGTAATGTTTAGAAATACACCTATTAGAAGTCCTTGGATTAAGGGATGAAGCAAATCCTTATCCCTTAGTGTAAAACAACCTGCAAGGCATTCCCTCCTAGTCTTCCCACCCCCAAGACAGTAGATTCTTTTCCTAAATAAGTTAAATGCATTTCCTGTGGAGAACTAAGGCAGCAATATAGCTAGGGAAGCAGGGTGTTGAGCAATAAGGCTCTGGAATTAAACTACCTGAATTAGAATCTCAAATTTGCTATTTATTATCTGCATAGTCTTCAATGTGTTACTTAACCTCTGTATGAATTAATTTCCTCATATGTAAAATGGAGCTAGAATAGAACTGTCTTATAGACAGACATCCAAGGATGAAGAGACAGACATTTGAGGAAAATCTGGAACATATGAAAGAAAGCCCAAAATAAGGAAACAAAAATTGGATTAAAGAGCAACAGGATATTTCAGGAATGCAATAAAATGTAACATAAACTAATTAGTAACCTCCGAGAAATTAAAGATTAAATTGCAACCATAAAACAGAATAGGATACCATGAAAAAAAGCAATTAACAAGAGTGAATACAAGGAAATAAAAACTGTGATTGAAAAAAAGTAGCTGGAGGATGAGAAGATAAAGTCAGTACAATATAAATGAAAGCAAAAAGACAAGGAGACAGAAAATAAAAGACAAAGGTGCAATCTAGTAGTCTGATAGTTGACTAATAAATTTTCCATAGAGAGGGAAGAAACCAATCAGAAGACATAATTTGTGAAAATTTTGTAGACTTGAAGTAAAACAAATCTGCACATCAAAAAGACTTAGTGCTAGTTAGGATGAATGAAAGAAGATATACAAAGAAGGCTAAATTGTAACATTTCAGAACGTCATGGATAAAGAGAAAATCATAAATGTTTCCAAGTTACAAAAATCAAAATTGTGTTAGTTTTTTTTATCAGCTACACTGGATGCTAGAAGACAATGGATTTAAAAATCCAGGGGGAAATGATTTTCAACCCTGTGTTCTATACCCAGCAAAACTATTAATTAAGTGTGAAAGTAAAATAGAGACAACTTAATACATTTAAGGATTCAGAAAGTTTAACTGCCACATATCCTTTCACAGACAGTTTGGGGATGAGCACAACAAAAGAAAGCTGTTAACCAAGAAAAGTCAAAGAATCCAGGAATAGTGGATTCATCGCAGGGGCTTAATGAAAGGAAGTTCCAGGATAACAACTATAGGACAGGCCTAGATTGCACTAGGAGAAAGATGGCGGGCTCTAGATAGGAAGTATCTCTGAAGGGAGAGTGAATGGGTACAGTGTTTCCATATATTTGTTTTTATCTTTGAAATATCAAATGAGTTTAAACTTAAGGTAGATATTGCTGGACTAAAAGGAAGGCAATAAAACTTATGGGACAACAATATGGTGCTCAAGAAAGAAAAGCACTCCACTTGATTTGCCATAAAATACAGTTGTACCTTCTATATCTCTCTCAAATCAGTCCATTCTCTTTACTCTCACCACCTACACTGAGTTACTTTCATTTTCTTGCTTCAACGACTGCAGTAGCTTCTTAACCAGTTTTCTTGTATTTATTTATTTATTATATTTTAAATTACAGTTTATGTTAAATTTTATTCTATATTAGTTTCAGATGTACAGTATAGTAGTTAGACAGTTATGTACTTTACAGAGTAGTCCCTCTGATATTTCAAGTACCCACCTGTCTCCATCTATAGTTATTACGATACTGACTATATTCCCTATGCTGTAATTCACATCTCTATGACTGTTCTGTAACTACCAATTTGCACTTCTTAATCCCTTCATCTTTTTCACTCAGGCCCCCAACCCTCCCTTCTGTCAACCATCAGCCTATTCTCTGTATTTATGAATCTATTTCTATTTTGTTTATTTTGTTCTTTAGATTCCACATATACGTTAACCAGTTTTCTTGCATCCATTCTGTCCTCTCTCAAATCCATTCTCCTTATACTCTATAGATTGATTTTTTTTTTTTCTTTCAAAACGCAGATTCAATTACAAGTATGTTCCTTCTTTAGTTAAAACACTTCACAATGGCTCCCCATAGCTTTTAGAATAGGAGATCCAAATCCTTAACAGGTCCCATACTGCCACGTGGTCAGTCAGTCCCTAAGTAGCAGTGGGGTGGCAGCTGCTATGTAGTCTTGCCTCACCTCCATAGAGTTGCCATTTAAGGGCACAAGAGACCCAAATGGACTTAGATAGTTTATTACTTACACAGACAGCAAAACAAGATCAGCATGGTCTCAACTGCTTGCCCGAGGGGCCAGATGATAAGAATGGTAGGTTGCTTTGTTTTTGAGGAGTCAACTCCAGGTTGCAGCTGAGCAGGTTTTATAGACTGCAGCTGTACCAGAAAGGGGCAAGGTGAAAAGTCCTATGCCTTACTGGAACCAAGAGGCAGATGAGAAACTGTCTCATGGCAGCCACGTGCAAGATAGGGAGCCTCCTGCAAGTCAGATGAGAAATGGCCTTTAACTTCTCCTCCCAAGACCGAGTATCTTGACCTGTTCCAGGCAGAATCAGAGGGCATTCTATAAATAGTTGAGCCTTGCCTATGTGGCCTATGTGGAGACATGCAATTGCCAGGGTGCCATGGTGGAGCTATTTCCCTACAAACACTGGCTGACCTTTCTACCACTACAGTCTCATCTCATGCACTCTCTTACTTGCTGAGCGTCAGCCACACTGACCTTCTTTCAGTTTCTCATGCTTTCCCTTCTCATAGAGCTTTTGCATATGTTATTCCCTCTGCCGGAAATACTTTCTCCTATCTCTTTGCCTTAACTCCCATTCTTACTCCTCAACCCAAATGTCACTTCCTTAGGGAACTGACCAGGACAGGTCCCCCTGTTACCAAATAGCATTGTACCCTTCTCCTTCATAGCACACAGAACAATTTTAATTTTACAATTACCATATAATCTTTAATTAATGTAATAGTAGTGATAATGTATACACTAA
The DNA here is from genome assembly GCF_964146895.1 of Miniopterus schreibersii. Taxonomy (NCBI): domain Eukaryota; kingdom Metazoa; phylum Chordata; class Mammalia; order Chiroptera; family Miniopteridae; genus Miniopterus; species Miniopterus schreibersii. The sequence goes on along the minus strand of NC_138109.1, from coordinate 58,583,748 downwards.
TATATTAGTTTGTCACTTAATATTTTTAAAAGAATTTTATTGGTTTTTTAGAGAGAGAGGAAGGGAGAGGGAGAGAGAGAAACATCGACGTGTGAGAGCATAACATTGATCAGCTGCCTCCTGCACACTCCCTACTGGGGGCTGAGCTTGCAACCCAGGTATGTGCCCTGACCAGGGATTGAACTGGCAACTTTTCTGTGCATGGGACAACACCCAACCAGCTGAACTACACTGGCCAGGGTAGTTTATCACTTAATTTTAAAATGCTTTCACATACTTAATTTTATCTTTTCATCCCTGTGAGGTAGACAAAAAAGGTATTTTAATCTCTGCTTTTTACAGATAAAAGCCCATATTAGAACTCATGTTCTCTTACTGTAATTTAGGGTGCCCTATACTTTTCCACTCTGTTATTCATGTAAATACATTAAATATAAGGCAGCATACAGTAACCAGAGAGGGATAAAGAAAATGCCATAGGAGCTCAAAGGAAGGAGAAATCACTTCCAGATGGGTAATCTTCATGATATAGGTGCCATTTGAGTTGGCCTTGAAAGTTGGTAGGGTTCTGATAGACAAAGAAGTGAAGGTCTTCTAAGATGAGGTAATATCAAAAGTACAATCCTAGAAAGTCTTGGGACTGTTTCAGTAATGGCAAGTGAATGTGTTTTGATGAATGTAAGGTTAGTATGGGTGCTGGAAAGGGAGGCTAGAGTTATATTATGGAGGACCTTCCATAGGAATTAATGTTGTTAGCAGCAGGAAGTAATGTTTCTAAGAGGGCAAATGATCTGATTAGAGTTGAACTTTAGGAGGATTCATTAAGCAACAGATTATAGAATAAATTGTAGCATTGTAGGGCTGGATTCAAGGAAATCAGATAACTAAGTGAGAGATGAGGTCATGAACTGGGGCAAAACTTTGCAAGTCCTGGCCCACCTTGTAAAGTATAATGTCAAAACCTTTCAGCCAAAGACTGCTGGGAGCACACTTTTATTTGAGGCAAGTTGGGTGTTGGAGAGCACAGCACTGGCAGCATTGTGAGTCATCTCAGGGAGTTAGGAGGATCTTGTTTGAGGATTTCAGCTCTTGCTGGGTGATTCTTAGGAGGGTTTAGAGAAAGCAGAGGTCAGTTCTGCATTGGTTGTTCTCAGAAAGTGGAGTGTTAGATATTTTGATATATTTTATCTTCGAGATGGATTAAAGAAATAGTAGTCATTTGCGTTAGCCAGAAGAGGGGGATGTTTAGTTATTTTTGTGGTTCTTGAGTGACCTTATCTCTAGTTTCAGAAATAATGGCACCGTAGTCTTATCTTTGTCTTCTCTAGTCACAGAGTGGCCTTATCTGAGTATTGTTTATGTTCAGTTGGGAATACTATTCTTCAGCTGTTAGCTTCCAGTTGCCAGGGATGTTTTATTACTTAATTAGTACCCAATACATTGATCTGCTTAGCCCTCAAGGCGTTTAGCCAGTTTCCTCATATGGTGAGCAGATTATCCATTTACCCCAGGGTGCTATATGTAAACAGCGTTATTATTGTCTAGATGTGCTGTGCCTTGAAAAAGGCTGATGGAGCAACAGCACTGAAAATGAAGAGTAAAAACCAAGAAAGGCCATAAAGGTTTTCAAAGCTGTTCAGTATCTACATTTCTAGTTCACTTAAAATTTATGCTCCAGTAAAAATAAACTGATTTTCATTCCTACCGTCTGTAGTTTGCTGCTTTTGAATAATATGTCCTTAACCTGGAACATTTTCCCCTGGTCCCCTTCTCATGTCCAGATCCTGTCTGTCCTTCAAGGACCAGTTCAAGTGTTTCTCCCTTCGTCCTTGTTACTAGTGAGAGCCAAGATCAAGAAAAAACCTATTTAAAGTATTATAAATGAATAAATTACATATTCAAATATATTAATTCTAGTTTTGGGGATCAAGTTGGGAGCAATCTCTCCTTTCTATGAATTTATATAGATTTCTTATACCCCTAAAGCACCTATTTCTAACATTTATTAAATATGTGCTGTGTCCTATCTCCAGACAGCTATCAGTGATGCCATCAAAATGCTATGAGGTTTGCTTCTTTCCTGATTCTTCAGGCTTAAGTATAAAGTTTCAAAACTCCACCCTTATTCTTACCTTCTTCAGAACAAGAAGTACTGAGTTATTCTGTTTATATCAGGGATGTTAACAAAAGTGGCTCAGTGCTCCTTGGGAAAAGCTGAGTTGCAGCTAATAGTGGGGCAGGGACTACCTGTTATCAGAACTATCTTTTTAAAAAATTGTACATTAAATTGGTTAATATTGGTGGAAATCTGAAAAATCATAATCTTTTTGTACTGTCTGAAAGGAAAGAGACTGGATATAAATGTATTATATTAAATTTATTATAATAGATGTAGTAAAAATAGGTTTGTTTATCTTACATTAATTTAGGAATGACTACCTGCAAAAAACCTGGGAACCGAGAATGTAATCATCACTGTAAAAATAAACAGACTTGTGGACATGACTGTTGTGAGTTCCATAAACCAAGTTTATTTTAGGTTTTAAAAATTGAAAGGTCTTTGATAAATAGTAATTACATGCTAATTATCTATGTGTGATAGTTATATTATGCAGTTTGTAACACATATACTTTTCTCTCTCTTGTGGGAAATATGAAAAAAGTAAATATTAGATTAGAAATTTTAAAAAGTTTGGCTTTATAGTAACAGTACCTAAAGTTTAACCTAAAAAACTGTACAATTTCTTTTCATAGGTAAAACTGGAGTTGCACAGAAGTCAGAAATGAAAGAGTCAACAATTTCTTCATATTTATCTGATTTAAGAAACAGAAATGCTGTTTCATCTCTTCCTCCAGCTAAACGTCTCAAGGTTAGTTTTAATAACATTTATCCCTTGTTCTGTAATTAAATGTACATGAATATTCCCTTACTCTGTGTTTCAATTAGGTAGGTAGCCACAGTGTACTTGAGTGCTACCTAGTGTACATAGGAGTATGACCATTGTTCGTAACATTGTTTCTTAAGGAAAAGGTATTATAGTTCTTAATAATCAATCTGTAAATCCACTTTTGGGACATATTTACAGCTCCTTCCCTCATTTGCTTCCCTTCCCCCCAAGAAAAGAGGGAAATGGTGAGGGATATTTAGGTTGGCTTGGTTCAGCAATTGAAACTAGTCACTCTTGCCCTTTTCTTGCTCAGTCTGTGCTGGACTGGGCTGGGAAGTCTGAAGTTGATTTTGATTCATGCACCTAGATGAGTACTGAGCAAGAACCTCCTTTCCAAGAAATGAAGAAATGGGAGTTCCTACTGTTTGATAGGCTACTCACTAAGAGACGTATTCTAAGCTTATCATATCCAGGGTAAAATAATGGGTCAGGCCACAGAACAATGTCCAGAAAATGGGAGAATGGCTATTTCTTTTCTAGGGCTTGTATAAGAATGATGATTCTAAGTCATGAGGCTAAAACAAGAGGAATATTGGGAAACAGGGAGAGGCATGCAGTGTGAAATGACTACCATCTGAGATTATTTTTTAGCTACTCAAGTTTTTCCTTCCTTTCTTCCATATTTATTCCATATTAGTTCTTTTTCTTTCCATAGTCATTGAGCACCAAGAGTATGCCAAGCACTATAAAAGGTGCTAAAATACAGTGATGAATAGACAGTTTTAGTTCCAATTCTCATAGAGATTATAGTTGAGTAAAGGTTCCAAGTAAGCAAATAGGCTTTTCCAGTATCATGTGATGAGTGATTCTGTGACAGAGTGTAAGATAACTTGAACTTAGATAGAAAGTATACTCCACATTTGATATGCCAGGAAAAGATTCCTAATAAACATAATTGAGACTTAAAGAATATATAGGCATAAGCCAGCTATGAAGAGGTAGGCACCAGAGTGGTAGTAGAGAGGGATAGGAAAGTATTCTGGACATAGAGAATATGCAGTGTTCCAGAGTTGAGAAAGAGATAGAGATCTCTTCAGTTAAAAAGCTGAAGTAATACAGTATGTCTGGACTTCAATTACAAGTGCAGGGGAGTGGAGAGGGATGAAGCTGGAAAAATAAGTAGAAGCTAGATCATGAACATCTGTTTGCTGTTTTAAGGATTGGCACTTTATCCTGAAAATATTGAGAAGTCACTGAAGGGCTTTAATCAGTGACAGATCAAAATTTCATTTGGTAAAATGCATTATGTATGCAATGTAGAGAATGATACAAAAGGAACGCAAGGACTTATTAGGTGGGTTTTGCAGTAATGCAAGCAAAATGATGGCCTAGTCTAGTATAGTGCCAGTAGCAATGGAGAGTTTAAAATATTTTCCATAGATAGAATCAACTAGCTTGGTACTTAAATGGTAATGAGGGGTGACAGAGAAGGAGTAGTTAAAGATGATGCCCAGCTTTCTGACTCAAGCAACTGGGGAAAATGTAGGGCCTCACTGGGGTAGGAACTCTAAAGGAAAAGCAAGTGTGGAGGTGTAGAAAGATAATAAGTTCACTTTGGGAAATACTGAATTTAGAGGCCTGCAAGTTGTCTAGCTGAAGTTGTTTTACAGACAGCTGGATATAACTGCTTGAAAATCAGGAGGAGGTGATCACTGAAGCTATGGGAGTAGATGAAATCTTTGATTGAGAATGTGTAGAGTGAGAAGAAGGCCTAGTAAAGAACCTTGAAGAATATCTACATTTAAGAAGAGCCTGAGGAGGAAATTTGAGTTGAGAACTAGCCTGAGTTTTTCATAATTCATTGGTTTTTGGACTTTATGTACCAGCAGGAATTTTGCTGTTTGGCTCATTTGTTAAAAGGTATTGATGTGAAATTGGTAGCTGAACTTGTTTTTGTTTTGTTTTTTCATTAATAGATGCAAATGAATAAATCTCAAAGTGTGGACCTTAAGGAGTTTGGTTTTACTCCAAAAGCTTCTCTTCCTAGTATATCAAGGTACAGATATAATGTTAATATCTAAGGTAAAATTTTCATCATAAACTCTCTGTTCCTCCAAATAGTCATTTATTCAGAGAAAGGTGGTCACTAGCTACCTTCAAATCATTTGGTTCCATAATGAGGTAATGACATCATAAGAGTTTCATTATCTTTCATACCCTAAACTTACCTAGAACTGACTCCATAGTTAGAGAATACTTTAACATTCATTGAATAACCTCTTCCCTGGGAAACTACCCATCCTGTATGTCATTTCATCAGGCTCTCTTTGCCTTCTAAACTTAACAGGTAACAAGAGTATACTTTAGAAAGAGAATTCATGTTGATGTACAAAGTCGAATCTTTTCCATTTAGAGGCCCACTCTATGTTAATAATACCTCAGATTTATAAAATACTTTATAATTAAATTTTTTTTACTTTTATATATTATGTGTTTTGCCCTTAACAACCTGAGGTATTTTTATCCCATTTTATAGATGAAATAAATGAAGCTCATATTTCTAGTTATAATAAGTCAGCATACTTTACATATATATTATGCTGCCTAGAAGATGATAGTATATGTCATTTCCCTTCCAGATAAGGGAATTTTATATGCAGGGGTTACATTTAATATACTTAACTCATACAGAACAGCCACTGACCAATCAGAACAGATTCCAACACTACTTCAAGAGAACCTAGTTTTTGTTATCTAATGGAAAGTAGCATTAACAATAGATTTTTAAGGCTATACACAGATAGCAGATATCTACATATTGGGGGCACGTAAAGATGACTAAGTATCTGTTGCTTCTGTTAAAACCTATTTTTTACCCTTTACTACCCAGGCTGGTACAGTTTATCATAGAAGTGTTGAGTGAATGAACCATACCTTTTTTGTAAATTTATATGAGTAAGTAGTTTTCAAAGTCAGATTAACTTTATTATTTTCTTTAGAATTTTTATGGTTTTATTTATCTTTATAAAGGTCAGAATATTTAAATATACCGGAATTATCTATAATGGAGCAGAGGGATCAGTATGAAATCTGTGCAAATGTTCAACAAGAACCATCTGAATATCAAGACAAAGGTAAATTACCATTGATACTGACTTGAGAGAGATTATGATTTATCATGATTTTGGATTGACAAATAATGTTATTGGAAAAATCAACATCTGAAATCATTATGATTATAAATTTGGCAGCATTTTTCTCTTGGGTTATTAAACCAATTTCAAATTCTTTGAGTCTTTTATTTCAGATGTTTTACTATGTCGTAGATTTTAAAAATATATATCTTCCCTATATAGTGTTGACTATTTTTATTTAAAGATAATATGAGGAAAAGCTGAGAAAATAAGGGATCATTGGGTACAAAATGTATTAAAATGCTAAACCATTACTTTTACATATCTTCAGAATTATTTAAAATAATTTTGTGTTTATAAAATTAGTCCAATTTTACAAAACTTCCATGTGACCTTGGGAAATTTTTAAAAATTTCTTTGGGCCCTACCTTTAAAATTAAGGGATTAAATTGGGTGATCTTTAAAACCTGTGATTCTTATAATTTCTATGATACATAAGAATATAACCTAGTTTGTAGTTATAGCTGGTGTGTAACCTAGTTTTGTCTTTTATCTGTGTCTGTCATTAAATTAATGAGATAATGCATATACATTTTTCAACATTGTGCCTGGTTCATCATTAGCCTGGATCCTGTCGTTGATAGCATCATTCCTCTGGGTCATGTTATTAATAAGCAGTCTGTTAAAATGTGTGAGAAATAATACTGGCCATAGAGTTGTTTGTTCAATTAGCTGTATGTAGAAATGGTAAGCTTGGGGTTTTCTGAAAGTAATTTCATGTGTGTGGACTTGGCATCTGTTGCCACTCTTTAAGCTGTCACTTTATGCTTCTCCTAGCCGTAATTTAAGATCTTAAGTAGGTAAAGGCTGGAGTACCCACCACTTCTTACTCACCATGGTAGACATTAGACACAATATAAGATCACGAAAAGTCCTCTAATCTCACCTAGGAGATCAGAACGTTTATCCAACTTGTTCAAAGCCTGAATGTCATTACAACCTACATAGAAGGTATAAGATTGTCAACCCTCTTATTTTTATCTCCCTTCAATCTACAGCCCTCTAACTTATTTCTTGTGCTGCTGGCTCTACACTGCCCCTCTGCATACCCGAGTTTATCCTTCCCTCTATTTACTTTCATGGTGTTTTGACAGAGTTTTTCTACTTTTATTCTTTTCTAACCAATATTTGAAATCCAATTTATTTATGTTATAAAAGTCTCATTATGATCCTTTAACCCCCAATGATAATGGTATCCCTGTTTTGTTTAATTCCCCCACCCCCCGCTTTTTGGAAAGAAGGATCTGTATAGTATATTCTAGCGCTGCCATTTAGTAGTTGTGTAACCTTTCATAGTATACTTCCCATTTTGTCTTGATACCCTCATCTGGTTATATTTTAGGGATCTTAGGATTTTAGGGATCTTAGGGATTAAATGAGATAATGTATGTAAAACTCTTAGCATAGTATTTGGTACTATTATTAGTAGTAATTGTGTATCTTATAGTTTTGTTTTTGGTGAAAAAACATACTATAATGTATTCAGATACTACTCTTGAGAATGTTTTTAGAAAAACATAGCAAGTTTTATGATCTGTATTCTAATTTCAAGAAGGGAAGAAGGAAAATGTCAGAAATTATATGACAAAGTATGTTGAATCATAAAATTTTAATTGTAAGGGACCTTTGTTCAATTTCTCATTTTACCGTGAAAGAAGCCAAGACTTTGAGAGATTAAGTGACTTGCCCAAAATCACATATCTAATTAATGGCAGAACCAGAAATAGAGTACATATCTCTTGATTCCCAGTCCAATGCCATTTCTATAAAATGAAATTGACTTTTAGTTATCAGTGGAGAATTGAAAATTGAACCAATAATATATGAACTCTTTCAACTTTCCATCCCACAAGTCTATATTCCTCTGTCTCTGCACTCGTCATTAACTTTATATTTGTCTTAAAAGAATGATCTTTTCTTCTACTCAAGGTTTCTCTCTCCACCTGCAATCTTAATCTTTCCAACCCTGTCTTCTCTGGCACTTAGAGACCATTTATCCCTCTCCTTTTCCCCATTTTTTTTCAAGCTCTCCTCCCCATTGTCTCTTTTTCTTCAGCATATAAATATGCTTAAGTCTCTTTCTTCTTCAGCTCCATGTGCCCTCTAACTAGTTATGGCCTTTTTTATTGTAAGTGACAGAAATTCTACTCAAAGTGACTTAAGCACAAAAAAGGGAAACCGATTGTCTCATGTAAGCTGAAAAGTCCAGACAGGTATCTGGCTTTAATCTTGCTAGATCCAGGCATTCAGATGATCTTGCCATGTCCCTGATTTTCTCTCATTTATTTAGATATCCTAGTTACTAATTGGCTTTCTTTTTTAAACAGGATTTCTTACATGGCAGTATGCCTCCAACTCACATTTTCCCAGTTTAACAGCTTCACTAGAAAAATGCAGTCTTCCCTGTTAGCTTTGGCAGACGTGAGTTCATTCTGACTGACCTCCTTAGCAATCCCTGTACCCTGGGGACTGAGTCATGTGTTCCACCTGTGCTCTGGGGAAACCCCAGTACTGTGAATGACGTCCTCACCAGGATCACGTGGAATGTGGGTGGCAGTTTACTCAAAGGACAAGAAATATACTCCCACTAAAAGAAGGAAAAGCATACCAGGCAGATAAAAAATAGTCACTAGTCTTTATACACTCTATCTCTTGCTTTCCCATTGAAACAAAAGTTCTTAAAAGAGCAATTTATACTCACTGTGTTCACTTCCTTACCTTCTCATCTCTTCATTTACTAAAACTTGGGTTCTCCATCATTCCTTTGAAACTGCTTTTGCTCAGAGCATTTAGTGACCCCCCAGGTGCTGAATTCAGTGAACTTTCAACTTTTATTTTCTTTCAGCTTTGTGGTATTTGACACACCTGTCTTGTCCTTCCTTTTGGAAATCTCTCCTTTGGTTTCTTTCTTTTTTTGTTTGTTCAAAATATTACAGATGTCCCTTTTTCTCCCCAATGACCCATTCCTTCCCTTCCTACCCCCTCCCCAGTCCCTCCCCACACCATTGTCCGTGTACTTGGGTTGTGCATATATGCATATAAGTTCTTTGGTTAATCTCTCCCTCTCCACCCCCCCCATTCCATCCATCTGAGATTCGTCGGTCTGATCCATGTTTCCATATCATTGAATCATTTCTGTTCATCAGTTTATTAAGTTCTTTAGATTCTACATATTAGTGAGATCATGTGATGTTTGTCTTTCGCTGCCTGGCTTATTTCTCTTAGCATAATATTCTCCAGGTCCTTCCATACTGTTGGTTTCAATTAAACTCCTCAGTTGGGTCTCCTACTACTTGTTGAACTGTTTGGGCTTTTCTTCCTGTTGATGTTGCAAAAGAATTCTTTTTTTGTTTCTTTATTCTTTTCACTTTTCACACTTTTCTTAAACAATGTCACCTAAGTCCATGCCTTCAATTCCTGACTATATTTGGATGGTTTCTAAGTCTATACTCCTATCTAGATCTTTCTGTCTACCCCTGACCCATCTATACAATTACCTCTCTGGACATATCCACCTAAAAGTTAACATGTCAGCATCTCAGCTCTTTCTTTCTGTTTTCTCTCTGCCTCACTCTGCTTCTTTTTGTTTCCCTTAGCTAAGTGACAGAACTCTTTTTTTTCCAAGCTGCTAAAGGCAGAAAAGAGTCAGCCTAACTATCTTACTTCACATGTAATTAATCACCAAGTCCTATGTATTTTACCACCTAAACATCTCTATATCTATTCTTTCCTCTCTATTTCTTCTGCTGATACTGTAGCTTAGGCATTCATTGTCTCACTTATTGCAGTGGCTTTCTTACTTTGTTTTTTTTTTGCTTCCAGTCTCATTATCCTCTAATACATAATTATTCCAAGTGATCTAACAGGCATACCTGTTCAGGTAAGCCTCTTATTAAAATCTTTTTAATAGTTATTCATTACCTTTAATAGCATGAATTTCTTAACATGTCAAACAAACTTCAACACAATCCTCACTTAACTTCATGTGCAGTCTCAGTGGGCCCTGCCTTCTCCTTCTACTTTGTGTTCCAGAAATCCTGAAAACCTACAGTTCTCCAAACATTCTCTCGTCTCTCATACTGCTGTGCCTTTCACATGCTCTTCTCCCTTCGGGGAGTATCTTGACCTTTCTTGCCCTGCTCCACAATCACACAGTTCTATTAAGCTCAAATTCCAGTGTTACCATCTTACCACGTTACCATCTGAAAGGTGTTTACTCTGACTTCTGTTGTAGGTTTAGGTCCTGTTCCCTTGTATTCCCTTTATACTTTGTACCTTCTATTTTTAGTACACATTATGTTGTGGATGTATATCATTGTGCAAAAGTAGAATAATGCGAACTGTGGGTGTAGGTGCAATTGAAGGATAAAGTAAGACTTGGACAGGTGAAGAAGAGGATAAAGGATACTTAAAGTGAAGGAAACTTAGCAATGATTGGAGCAAGCTTGTACTGGCTCATGAGAGATTATTATTAAATTTTGGGAATCTTTCAACTATTATTAAAAGTTTAATTATATAAACTTTCAATTAAATAAAATATGAAAAACAAAGGCTATAAATGTTCAAAATGAATCACTTCCTATTTATTCTGCTACATTTATTATGTGTGTTCTTGAGATTATTTGCATCTATATTTGCATTTATGTAGCGGAAATACTATACAGTGGGGTGCTATTATGCATTTCTTCTCAACTTTGCATTCAGTGATGTCATGCTGATAGCTTAAAATCAACCCTAGTTGGAAGTTTTTATACCATGGAAACCAGTAAACACTGCAAATCAAGGCTTTACTTATTTTTTTGTTTGTTTAGACTGTAAAAGGTGATGAAGAAAATGTTAATAGTACAGATTAAATTTAACAGTGTATCATGTCTGTGGCCATCATATTGTGACTCGCACACATAAAAACCTGAGGGACTGTTCTAGTATTTGAGAGCTGTTACCTAATTCAGCAAAGAAGTAGAGCAAGTCAGTGGATTAATGGGTGAAGTCCCAACATATGTCTTTGTTATTTAACTTTCATCCTACTGGTTAAAGTCAACAAAAATATAAAACATCATTCATGTGAGAACTACATTCGCTTGTCAGTTGCAACCATAGATGTAAGGGTTTGGCAAAATTCAATAAAAACATTGAGATAAAAACAGTGAGAATCAGATATATGGAACTTATTATAAGTCATGCTGTATATTTTATTATTTGTAATTGTGTGCGTCATATCCTTTACTTATAATAAATACATATAATACATATAATAAAAATATGTATATATATACATGCATACTGTTTTTGAGAAGCAGTTCCTAAATATTTATTAGCACACCTTTATGGAAAACTGCACATGAGAAGTCAGTTAGTCCCCATAACAATCTTACCTTGTAGGTATTATTATCATTCCATTTCACAGAGGAGAAAACTAGGCTCAGAGAGTTTAAATTTCTTGTCTAAGATCATGCAACTAGTAAATGAGGGAGGTGGAATTTTCACCCAGGCAGTCTGATTCTAAGCCCAGGCTTAAAACAATGTATAACACTAAGGATTTTTTAGCAAGAATAAAATTAAGATATATTTTGGACAGATATATTTGTAAAAATACTCAAAATTAACTTGTAGGGAGAATAGCTGGAGGGAGAAAGACCATTTTCCAAGCTAACCTTGGAGTAGGGTTATTCTCATATAGGAATTAAGTTGGAAAATTTATTCAGTCTAAAAGAATCCATTGAAAATTAAATTTAGTTCAACTATCAGTATATGTAATTCAGTGATTAGAATTGGTTGAACACAGTATTCAACAATGCTTGACCCAATGCTTAAAAACTACTATTCAAGACCTCTGTTTAGTAGTTGAAAGATGTGTTGATATATCAATAGATAATAATGCTTATGGTTTAAAAAGTACCTATACTCTCTTGTACATACTCATGACAGATTTTTCTAGCTGGATCTATTCTGCAACTTCAAATGAGAAAGCCCCTCAAGCAGTGCTGTTTAACAGAAATCTTAATGCATCTGGAAACCAGAATTTGACAGATGTGGATAAAAACAACTCTCCATTTTCAGAATTGGGAAATAAAGTTTGGGATGATTTTGATGATGAAAACTTAATAGAAGTTCCTAGCTTTTCAGCTGATAATAAGAAGACAAAAGCATCAGGTAAAATTGTATGTTAGCATGAAATAATTTTATGAGAAATTTTTTGAATATTTTTCAGTTCAGCTTCTGGGACTAATTTTTTTGTTTTGTTTTATGTGCTTGCTTAATTAGCTTTGGTTTGTTAAGATTATAATTTTGAGCAAAACTGAAAATTTGACCCTTCCACAGATAGCATTTCCTTCTCCCAAGGACAGAAGTCAAGATCATTCCATGAGGATAGTATACCATATGAGCTTTTTCTATTCTGTTGTCCCCCTATCTTGTCAAAGACCTTATTCAAATTCAGATTATTTATTCAATTTTTTCTCATAAAACAGATTATCCAGCTCTGCATTCTAAGATCATATATGGTCTGCTAATGTTTGTGAAGGACAAAAATATTTCCTTTCTAAAAGTATTCATTTACTAGCAAAGAAAATAAAAGATAACTTTTATTTCTAGTAGAAATATTAACTTTCAGGTATAAGTAAATAGGAAAGGATTCATTTCTCCTGTATTAGATATTGTATTTATATTATATACTGTCCAAAAGTAATGAGACTTAGTTCTTTGAGTTACTGGTAGATTTACTCCTATTCACTAAGACAGAGAAGTGAAAATCTTGTGTATGACTTGATAGCGAGATGGAGGTATTCTCTCCCATGACAGCTGTGAGAAGGAAATTATTCCTTTAGAATTATAGTTGCCTCTTAATGTATCCACTCCAGTCCTCTTTTTAAAAAGGCTTTCTAAAGGCAGCAAGTAGAAGTTGAAATATTATTTCAGGGTTCTAAGAATTACCTAAAGAGCTAATACTCCTTCTAGAAGGAATAGGATTTGACCACCTTCACAAAATAGGCCAGAAAAATCTCCAACATGGGATCAGTAGGCACAATTTCCTATATTACTGGGCAACAACTGGTGCCTGCCTCAAAATTAAAAGTCATTGTGTATTGCAAGTTAAGAGACAATTTATACTGATCCTTCAAGGTAGCCTAATCCTGTGAGGGCATGACACTGGAAAAATCAATCACAATAAATGTCCCCGCATGTATAGAGCACATTTAATGAACTTAATTACTTGTAGACCATTGAAAATATTAAATGAAATTTAATTTGTTCATTTACATGAATTAAAAATAAGTAAATAGATAATAGTGATTTGGGGACCTTTTAAGACAGTGACTAATAAGCTAACCTACGTAATTTTTGTTTTTTCTCTCTTACCTTTGTGCCATTATTTCTCTATGCAAATGAAATTTGGTTATTGAGAAGAATTACCCATTCCTTCCTTAACCAGGCTATATCTGTTGGATAAAGTGAGCCCTTATAGATCTTGTGAAAAGCTCCATTCAGCTGTTTCCTGGCATTTTATTTCAAAATGTTATCTCTTTATACAGGATTTGGAAGCACTTTGAGTTCAGCTACCAGGGGAAGTAAACTATCCTTCCAAGAGTCAAAGAGCAAATTCCAAAGAGAACTGTCAAACAGGCAAGTTTTAGAACTTGGGTTTGGAATACAACTTTATACAACTTTTACAACTTTATATTCTCCTGACATGTAATTGGAGATAGGCATCAAGTCTTAAGATGTCAGAGAAGATGTAAGGTATTAGCCAAACTAAACCCTCTTAATCTTAGAGCTGTGTTTTTCAAAGTGCTGTTGTCAGACCACCTGCATCAGAATCACCTACGGGGTAATATATTTAAAATGCACATTTCTGGGCCCCACACTGAACTTACTGAATCGTGGTCTCTGTGGCTGGACCCCAGGAATCTTCATTTTTCACAAGACTTGAAAGCTGAATAGGAGTTCAGTAGGGCATTCCAAGTAGAAGCAGCATATGTAAAAGGGTAAGGCTTCTCCAAGGGTCAGTAAAGTGTGTGGCCACAGCATTAAGGCTGAGATCGCTAAGGTCTGATTGTAAAGAACCTTAAATGCCATCTTTTTACACTGTACTATATCCAGTAGGTCACAGACTCAACCTGACTTCAGGGCTTAGTGAGCCAAAGCCAACTGTAGTGTCCCATCTAAAGAGAGAAACCACTACTCAGCTGCAACGAGTTGTTGCTGTGCAGGAAATGAGTGTCTAGTGTTGTCAAATATTCTATTTTTTTTTTTTTAAAGTTAGGAATCTAAAATTTTATGTGATATCTCCTGACTTTTAAATTTTGACAGCTAATTTTTTAAAATGTGACAATCTATAGTGCCCTCCTCCAAAAATAATACTTATAATGTCTGTAGGCTAGATGTCGCTTAAGGGGCCTCTAGTTTTTTACCTCCAGGGTAGGCAGTGAGGAGTCATCCAAGATTATTAGCCCAAGATAAACAGTTTGATCAGAAAAAAATCATTCTAGTGATTTTCAGAATGATATGTAGTGATATGATATGATAATTAGAATGAATTATAGAGGGTGGGACCACCAGAGACATGGTGGCCTATTTGAGAAAGGCAGCCTATGAGGAGGAGGCCTAAACTAGGGCAGAGGTGATAGAAACTGAGAGATAGATTTGGATTTTTTGAAATATTTTATAGATAACACAAATTAGATTTAGCAAGTGATAGCGTAACATAACTGAGGAAGAAGGAAGAATAAATGGCAAGTGGGTAGATAGAGATGTTATCAGAATATAAGATATATAAACATTTGGAAAAGAAAATAATTTTAGAAATGTTCAACTTGACATTTTTACAAAATGCAAAGTGCATTTGGATATTGGATTTAATTAGAAGTCAAGGGAGAGAAATAGCCACAGCCAAAATTTTTCCAAAGAGAAGTAATACTAGCAACTTTTTATTCAGGGGCCAGTTTACTTAAGGATTGTTTATTTCTCCTTTGTTAAAAGTATTAAATTTGTGGTACCTTTTGGTATGTTTGCTATTATTTATTTGCTATTATTTTATTGATCTTCAACATCAAAGAATTATAGATATCAGAGAATTCTAGCGCTGAAGAAGGCTTAATATAAGTGTTATTTAATTTCCCCACCACTGGGTCCTTGAATCACCTTCCAGTATCACTGACAAGTAATCATGCCATCTCCACCAGGACCACTCCAGTGAACAGGAGCTCATTCACTCCCAAATGCTTATTCCATGTTTGGATCTCTTATACCATTCAAAAGCTTTTAAAATATTTGCCTAAAATATTTATTATTTATTCATTGGTTCTCACTCTGATTCATATCAAATAAACAGATTAGAAGCATCAAAGTGGAACAAAGCTGCAGATGTAGAGAAGCAAAGAATAGGTAGGAATTAGGAGCATACAGGTAGGAAGATAACAACGCACATAAACAGTTTTGTGTGCCACACTTTTAGAAAACTACAGATAATTTGGGGAGAGTTTAAAAGTGACCAACAGGAGATTAGTGGGTTTAAGGAGTCCTATTGAGAAGTCCCTGAGAAACTGGTGCCAGAAGTTGCTAGGAAAAAGGCCTGAAGGCCTAAGGATGTGGGTGGAAAGGAGACATGGTTTTCCTTTTATATCCTTTTTACTATTTTAATTCCTTGCCATTAACCAAAGACAAAAAGATATAATCCTGTCAATATATGTGATTCCCCCATTCTCCTACCCACTGCTTTTGCTCCGTGCATGGCTGTCACATTGTAGCCTATAATGTTCCGTTTGAATTGTCACCTCCTCAGAGAGGCATTGATGACCATAATTTTAAAGTGGGTTTATACCTCTGCACTGTTATTTCCTATAATATTACTCAGTTAATTTTCTTCATATCACTTTAAGGTCTATAATTATGTATATTTATTTTTTACTTATTGCCTGCTCCACTACTAGACTGTAACTCCCTGAGGATTTATCACTTTATACCCAGATCCTAGTACAATATATGACATATGGAAGGGAATAATAAATGTTTTATAATGAATGAATTTAATACAGAAGATTAAAGGTGAATTCTAGTGTAAAGTTATACATAGGAAGATAACTAGAGATGTCTGTCTACACTGAGACCAGAATAGGGAAAGGAATTAAAAATGAGATCTACAAAAGATTTACAGACTGCTAGATGAAAGACAATTAAGCATAAGACCCAATTTGAAAGAAAACTGTTGAGTGATTATTTCTGTAGGCCCTTTAAAATAGTATTCTTATCTAATTTGGTATATAGAAGTTGTTGTTTTGTCCAAAGGAAAGGAGATAAACCAAGTTCTCCATGAGTCTAAGAAACAGCATCAGTTTTTATGGTGACAAATATGGTAAACTTCAATCATATTCCCTAAAGAATCACTGTTGATCTAAATTAGAATGGTTTATCTTATTTGCCATATTTACAAATAATTGCTTTTGATTTTTAGTTTTGTTTCGTCGCACAAGGAGCCAGATATTTATTTATCAAATTCTGCTATGTCCAAGTTTGGTGCATCCTCCATGACAGCATTTCCTGAACAAGATGAAAATACAAATATTGTAAGAAGCACTATTTTTTTCTTTTAAATTCTGCTCGAATAGTTAAACGGTCAATGATGGCTGCTTTTTTTGTTTTTAACTGAAAATATAGGCCCATTTACAAAAAGGAAAACAACAAAGTCTGTCACCAGTGATTGAAAGGCTATGCTTTCCTCACTCTGAAAAAAGATCAAATTCTTCAAATTTTGTCAAGAAAGTGGATTTCTTTGTTAGAAACAGTGAATGTGAAAACAAAATTGATTTCAGGTAAGAACACTTTAAAGACATTTCAAGAAATACCAATAACAGTTTTTTACAGAGAAATTCAGCATTCTTTTCCCTTGGTTATTTTAAAGATCAGAACCTAAACATTTTATTTACATAAAACATTGAAATTGTAGACCCCTGGTGAGCTGACCTCCTCATGATAATTTATGATATCAGGTATCTCAATTTTTGAGAACATATGTTTGATACTATTAATTAAAACATTATATTGTGATGATAAACTTTTTTACTGATTTGAATGCAGTATGTTGATAATATAATATGTACAGTCATTTAAGAAACCCAAATAAGGAAAAAAATAGTTTCAGTCAAGATGATGGGTTAGGTAAATAATGGTACTTGCATCCTCCCACAACCACATCAGAATTACAACTAAGTCACAGAAGAACCATCATTCAGAACCACCTGAAATCTAGCTGAACAGAAGTCCTACAACCAAGGATGTAAAGAAGAAGCCACATTGAGACTGGTAGAAGGAGTGGAGACACACACTAGCCAGTCCAGTACCCATGTGTGGCAGATAAAAATTGGGAGGGATATCTCCACTGTGGATGTCCCCAACACCAGGCTCCCTAGCCCAGCGTTCCAGTGCCTGAAAGAGAAGTTCCCATAACTTCTGGCTGTGAAAACCAGTGGAGACTGTGGCTGAGTGAGACAGAGGGCTGCTGGAGTCCCAGGTCTTCCTCTTAAAGGACCCATGCATGTATCTACTCTGACTCACTACCTCTGAACTCCAGTGTTGGGGCAGCAGCTTGAAAGGCACCAGGGACATACAGGAAGGAACTGAAGTGTCTGGCATCAGGGCAAGAGCTGGAAGGTCAACTTTCTCTCAGACGGAAATGCTGGCAGAGGACACTGTTCCTTTTCTGAGCTGGTAGTCTGGCACCATATTGGTGTCTCCATCAACCTGGCTAACACTATTACACCCACCCTAGTGACTCCCTGAGATCCCACCCCACCCAACTTGTGGGCCCACCCAAGCCATTTCCAGTGGCTTTTCCATTCAAAACACCTGTCTTGGCTCCTGTTTCACACTTCCCTAAAATCTCTCAGCCAAGCAGCATCTGGCCTCAGCATGCCCCGTACCTCTCACTAAGTGGACGCAGGTCTGGCACTAGCAGCAACTGGCCTTGGTTTGCAGCTTGGCCTCTCCTGGCACCTCCAAGCCCAGCACAGGTAGCAGCCATTTGCATATCACTTTGTAGCTCATGCCAGGTGGCCTTGGGCAGAATACAGGTGGTGGCTGATCTTGGCCTGCACCTCCCAGCAGGCCCCAGAGCCAGGGCACCCAGTGGGTAGCTTTAGACCACATCAAAGCACCAGCCAACAACCTCCACAAGTGAAACACTCAAGGGGCAAACTCACTGGATACCAGACTGTGACTGAAGTAAGTCTTGTTCTGTGGGGTGGACCCATATACAGCTGATTCTCCATGGTGGTCACAGCCAGTCCTTGTTGATCAATTGGGGGGGGAGGGGAGAGCTGGGGCTCAGTCCCTCCAGTTGATGTGCCAACAGCAATCAGGACTCAACTACAACAGGAGGGTGTACACAGCCCACATGGGGGGCAGAGGGCAGACCTGGAGTGCCCAGCTTGGGTGAACAGGGAGACTGTGCTGTTGGACCCTATAGAACACCTACTGCATAATGGAATTCTACCAAGCCTGGGAGACATGGCAGCTCTACTGAATGCATAGAAACAAGCACAGGAAGGCTGCCAAAATGAAGAGACAAAGAAACATGTCCCAAATGAAAGAACAGAACAAAACTCCAGAAAAAGAACCATATAAAATGAAGACAAGCAATCTACCAAATGCAGAGTTCAAAACACTGGTTATAAGGGTGCTCAATGAACTTAGAGGAAGAGTAGATGAATTTAATGAGAACTTAAACAAAAAGATAGGAAACATAAAGCAAAACTAGAAGACATAAAAAAGAACCAGTCAGAAATGAAGAATACATTAACTGAAATGAAGAATCCATTATAGGGAATCAACAGTGGAGTAGATGAAACAGAGGATCAAATCAGGGACTTGGAAGATAAGGAAGCAGAAAATACCCAATCAAAACAGCAAAAAGAAAAAATGAATTTTTAAAAAATGAGGTTAGTATAAGGAGCCTCTGGGATATTTTCAAGCATACCAGCCTTCACATCATGGGGGTGCAAGAAGGAAAAGAGAGACAGCAAGGAATTGAAAACCTATGTGAAAAATAATGACAGAAAACTTTCCTAACCTGGTGAAGGAAATAGACATACAAGTCCAGGAATCCTAGAGATTCCCAAACAAGATGAACCCAAAGAGACCCACACCAAGATACATCATAATTAAAATTCCAGAGATTAAAGACAAAGAGAGACTCTTAAAAGCAGCAAGGGAAAAGCAGTTAGTGACTGATGTATTTCGGGGGTTGGGGGTGGGAAGAGATTAACCAGTGAACTTATATACATATATGCATAGCCCATGGACAGACAGTAGTGCAGGGAAGTCCTGAGGAGGTGGCGGGAGTGGGGTGGAGGAGGTCAGTGGGGGAAAAAATGGGGACACCTGTAATACTTTCAACAATAAAGATACATTTTTAATAAAAGAAAAGCAGTTAGCTACCTACAAGGGAGCTCCCATAAGACTGTCAGCTGATTTCTCAACAGAAACTTTCAGGCCAGAAGGAATTGGCAAGAAATATTCAAAGTAATGAAAAGCAAGGACCTACAACCAAGATTACCCAGCAAAGCCATCATTTAGAATCGAAGGACAGATAAAGAGCTTGCCAGACAAGCTAAAGGAGTTCATCACCACCAAACTAGCATTTCAAGAAATGGTAAAGAGTCTTCTTTAAGAAAAAGAAGGAAAAAAAAGATTAAAAATATGAATAATAAAATGGCAATAAATACATATCTATCAACAATTGAATCCAAAAAACAAAATAAGCAGAACAGAAACAGATTCATTGATACAGAAAACATTTTGATGGTTGCCAGATGGGCGGGGGTTGGGGGGATGGGTGAAAGAGGTGAAGGGATTAAGAAGTACAAATTGGTAATTATAGAATAGTTGTGCAGATCGATGCAAAGTCCAGCATAGGGAATATGATCAATAATATTGTGACTAAAATAAATACATAAAAAGGAATCCAAATGAGATCAGCTAATATTTCAAAAGTTCAAGTTCTATTTTAGCCAACCAGTTCTTGCAGAATTCTACATGAACTAGATTAAGTCGATAATAAATGCCCCACCTCTGGTCATTTTTAATGAGTAACTCTGTAGCAGTTTCCCCCACCTCTTGAATGGTCAAGTTCATAGACATATTGATTAAATGACATCCAATAAATTTAAAGATATATCTCAGAGACTTGGTCCCTACCGTATAATTTATAAAGTTTAATTTTCCCCCACAGACTTCCCACAAGGTTATGCATATTGAAGTTTATTTGATGTATTAGCCTCTCAGCAATCTTCAAGTTTATCCACTTTATATTTATTACATTATTGTGTATTTGAAAGTAAATTGTGTTACAATAATAGTTATATTTACATTTGCTTTTTTTTCCCTCAGCAGGTACCATCCTGATGATGAAGCTGATGAAATAAAGTCGTTTCTGGGAATATTTGATGGTATTTTCTAAAAACAAAAACAAGAAAGTGCTCCTTATATTAATAAGACAAATTACAAAGACACCTAATTACAAAGCATGCTTTTATATTTTTAAAAGTATGTAATAATTGTTCAGGTTTATTTCTATTGCATTGGATCAGTTTTGTTGACATTTTCACACAAAAAAGATCTGGACTTATTTATTTTCCTTTTACATTGTAACTTTGTGAAAAGTATTTTTACAGTGGCATTGTTTTAGTAAGCTGATAATTAAATTGTACTTACAGATAATTATTTGGTTATTAATTGGATATTTTGGATTTTGACAAGAACCAGTTTAAAATTTTATTTTTATATTTTCTCAAGAAGAAAGGCATTCTGTTAAAGCAAAATAATGTGAGTTAGTGACTCTGTTGTATGAATTATTCACCAATAGTGTTTTGTCTTACTAAAGATTTTTAAGAATCCACTGGTTGTCTGAACCTGTTGTTATTTATATAACTTCAAGGAATAAATGAAACATTAGTCAATATAGATAATTGTCTTTTAGCTTGTTTTTCAATTAGTGAACCATAAAACTTTGTTGTCCTTTACTATAGCAAAAGCTACTTCTCATTATTTTCCAATGAATTATATCTCAATTTTATGTATTGATAAGTAGTTGATAGGCACACTAAGCAATAGTTATTATCTAATTTATTTATAGATACAGTGTGAAGTTGAAGCCCAGTTAAGAAATTTTAGAAAATTTTCTTTAAGCATAAAAGCCCGAGAGACAAGAGAGATTGTTATTGTTACTATTATTAAACATTTATTAGGCAGCATATGTACTAAGCATAGAGAAGAACTTAGAACTAAGAGGTCTTGTCTCTGTGTTGAAAAATAAGGGCAACTAGTTCCTTTATTTTAGTCATCTTTACAATTGGTATGTTTCTGCATCTGAATCAGTCATGCTACAACCTTTAAAGGTTATTAAACACCATTAAAATGAAAAATTGGGGCACTACAATCTGCTCATCTTGCATACATAGATTTTGACACTAAAGAAATAGCCATTTAATTAAACAGACTTACTGTGATCTGCTAAGTGAAAGCACTGTGCTTGGGCCTGCAAAGGATGCAGATGATGAAAGCACGGTGTTTGCTCTTATGGAGCTTCACATTCTGGTAGAGAAACTAGACATATAATAAAGCAATAATGAAATATAGAATACATTAGAGAGGTGGTTCTCAAGCTGCAGGGTGCATTGGAATCATAGAGGGCAGACTGTTGGGCACCATATCCAGAGTTTCTGACTCAGTATGTCTGGAGGGGAGCCCAAAATTTGCCTTTCTAACAAGTCCCCAGGTGATGCTGATACTGCTGGTCCAGGGATCACATTTTGGGAATCACTGCAATAGAGGTTTGAAGAGCTGTGGGAGCTCATAGGAGAGAGAATGTAATCCTTACCCTGGGGTCAGGAAAGCCGTTATAGAGAAGTTCAAATTTGAGGTGAGCCTTGAAGGATGAATAAGAAAGATTTTGATGGACAAATATATGAGACAAGGACATTGTAGGCAGAGGGAACAGTTTGAGCAAAGCTCTAAGGGAGAAAAGTATCTGTTTGGGCAACAGTGAATAACAGATCATTTAAACACAGGTTAATGTTGTAGATGTTTGAAATCTACCTTAAGGCCAGGCTGTGGAGGATTTTAGATGCTAAGGTAAAACCCCGAGCTTTACTCAGCAGATTAATGTTTCCCAAACTTGCCCGATCATAAGAAATATATGGATAAAATATTAACTATGCAAATTCCTAGACCTCACCTCAGAGCTACTGATTCGGAAATTCCAAGTGGAGAGGACTGGCAATTCTATAGGTTAGCAAACACTCCAGGTCATTATGATCAGGCCGATTTTGGAAACACTTCTGTAGATAATGGGTTCACTTCCTAAGTAACCAAAATAAATGGCAAAGTGACAGTGCTATAATAGACGTACCCTACTTTGTGCACATGTCTACCTGGGAAGTTATGTGTATATTAAATATATGTAACTGAGAACCCTGCTTTATATACTGATGACTTAAAGGAGTTTTCTTTTTTATTAAATCCCCACCCTAGGATATTTTTTCCATTGATTTTTAGAGAGAGTGGAAGGGAAGGAGAGAAAGAGAGAAAGAAATGTTGATGCCTCCCACAGGAGCCCCAACCAAAGCCAGGGATTGAATCTGCAACCAAGGTATCGAACCTGTGACCCTTCAGTCCACAGACCGACGCTCTAACCACTGAGAAAAATTGGCCAGGGTTAAAGGAGCATTCTTTTGATGAGGCTAAGAATAAGTCTAAGGCCTCCTATTTTGTAAGTTATGTTTTAAATATATTGGATTTATTTATTCATATAAAATGAACCATACAAGAGAGATTTTTACAAAAATATTGGTAGGGTTGAATTTTTTCAAAAGTCTTTTTCAATTAAAAAGATCCTTAATAGGCTGTATTTTTCTCACCTGCAATGTTAGCAATGTTAGCATAATGGCATCTACCTCATAGGTATGGAGTGAGAATTTAATAAGCCACTGCATAGGAAGCTCTCTTAGTTTCGGGGCTGATGTATAGTATGTGCTCAATAACTGGTAGTTTTTTGTAATAAAAAAAAAAGTGTTCTTGACAGCACTTTAAGGCATTAGTGATGAAGTAATACAATAGTTATTTGTCATGTTTGAGTTGCACTAAGTTTCATAGGACTTGACAAATGAACTGTTGACTTTCAAATTTTTATCTTATACCTTTCTCCTGCATCATGCTTCCAGATGGATACCCTCATCCCCTTCCTCTCTTCACCAACATTCTTAGTTGGTTTATGGTCAGAGCATACAAATCTATTTTAATATTACCTTAAATAAAATGTAATTAGAAAATAAATCTTCTGCAAATTCTATTATAAGATACTCTAAAGCCAAATAGAAATGTCTGCTGAATTATTCACGCAGGTTTTAGCACAATTTATACCATAGTAGAGTCAGGCAGAGGGTCTCTTTATCATGACCCCAGTGCTGGGAAACACCCCGCCTCTCCATCAGGCACAGCAGGGAACCAGTCTTTGAGGACCCCAGGCCTTACATGGGTAACATTTGCCCATGGCATCCTAGATAATAACTTGTGTCTGTATGTAAGAACCTTTGCTTTTGCAGAAATAGAGAAGTCACAGTGAAGAGGAAGTTAGGGCAAAGAGGAGTAAACTAAGCTTAGAATTAAGCTAAGTAAGTAAGCTAAGAATTTCAGTGTGGGTTTTGGTTAGTTACTGGGACAAACAGGAAAACACTGACACTTCTTGCTCCTTGACATTTCAACTTCTGGCTCCTTGCTAATCAAGTCTGATTCAAATACCAGTAACAAATACCAATAACATGGGAAACTCCTGGGAGTTGGTTAGGTCTCAGGCCTCACTCTAGACCTTCTGAGTCAGAACTGGAATTTTAACAAGATTCCAGGTCACTGTGCACATTCAAGTGCAAGAAGCCTTGTTTACAATGGAAAGGAAAGGAGAGGGGAGGGGAGAGGGGGGGAGGGGAGGGGAGGGGAGGGGGAGGGGAGGGGAGGGGGAGGGGAGGGGAGAGGAGGGGAGGGGAGGGGAGGGGAGGGGAGGGGAGGGGAGGGGAGGGGAGGGGAGGGGAGGGGAGGAGGGGGCAGTATCAGAATTTTAAGAGAATCCATTCTGGAAGACAACTATAAGAGTAATGATGATTACTTGGTTTTATGCACATATATTTTCCTTTTTAAATATAATATGGTGATACAGCTCTTGTTTAATTGCCTTTCAGTAGAAGTTGTTTTCTTCACCAACTGTGTAAATTACCTTTATAATTCTCATGCATCAACTGTTGTTTTTGTTTTGTTTTTTTATGTTGCTTGAGAGGCACTTAGACACTATAGAGTTTTGTCTTAACATAAAAAAAGCAGATGATTCAAAAGAGCAATCTTTGTTTTGCTTATTTTCACATTTCAATTTGGAAACCTTACCCTAAACTAACATATGCCTTAAAAATCCCTACATACTTCAGCAAAACAAAACAAAAGCCAAACCTCATAGTATTGTGATTTAGAAAAATGTGCATAAACCAGCACTCACACATTATATATTGTAGCTATAAATGTTTTTATTTTTTAAAAGAATTAACCTTCAGCTGACATTAGCATTTTGCCTGAAGTACTTCCTTATGACAGTAGATGGCTTCTACCCTTTAGAAACTACACAAACAGTAAAGTTATTGTTTTCTTTTCTTCTTTTTTTCTGCATTGATCAGTTTGGAAACTTAAATCTTTTATCATTTAGAATTTTAATAAATTGGTTTAAAGCAAAAAAGAATTTTACCGCAGTATTTTTTCTCTCTCATTTCAGTTCATTAAAATTTTAGCAGTACAAATTATACAGGTTGCAGATTATCAAAAGATCAACTCAATGAAGGCCACATTTCAAGAAGGACAAATAGGCAACAACCCCCCAAAATGAAAAGAGAACAACATGAAGGAGATTCATCAGCAGGCCAGGTAGGTGCCCAAATGGTAAACATAAAAGGAGGTCATACCATCACAACCAACACCCACCAAACATCCTGCCATCATCGCAGCCAACACCTACCAAACATCCTGCCATCACAGCCAAAACCTACCAAACATCCTACCATCACAGCCAACACCTACCAAACATCCTGCCATCACAGCCAGCACCTACCAAACATCCTGCCATCATCGCAGCCAACACCTACCAAACATCCTGCCATCACAGCCAAAACCTACCAAACATCCTACCATCACAGCCAACACCTACCAAACATCCTGCCATCACAGCCAGCACCTACCAAACATCCTGCCATCACAACCGACACCTACCAAACATCCTGCCATCACAGCCGACACCTACCAAACATCCTGCCATTACAGCCAGCACCTACCAAACATTCTGCCATCACAGCCAGCACCTACCAAACATCCTGCCATCACAGCCAACACCTACCATTCTATCATCACAGCCAGCACCTACCAAACACCCTGCCATCACAGCCGACACCTACCAAACATTCTACCATCACAGCCGACACCTACCAAACATCCTGCCATTACAGCCAGCACCTACCAAACATTCTGCCATCACAGCCAGCACCTACCAAACATCCTGCCATCACAGCCAACACCTACCAAACATTCTATCATCACAGCCAGCACCTACCAAACACCCTGCCATCACAGCCGACATCTACCAAACATTCTACCATCACAGCCAACACCTACCAAATGCCCTACCATAACTAGCCGACGTTACTGAATACTATGACGTGCTGGATCTTGTCCTAAGCCCTGTAGATGGCATATTTAGTTTAATCCTTCCAATAGCCCTATGAGGTCAATTCTCTTATTATATATTTTATACATGAGTAAGTTAAATAAATTGCCAAAGGGCGCAAAGCTTGAATTTCCTGTGATTGGAGAATCCTTTGCATAACCAGCATGCCATTCTGCCTAGAAATGGATGAAATACTGACTGTCACATCGAATCATCAAAGTTTATGCTTTTTTAATCTTTAGAGTTTTTCTCTTGGAGAATTTAAGGCATTTGGCCACGAACTCTCTCTGATCGCTCTTTTGTGTGGTATTTTTGTTTTTAGTTTTCACGCATAAGCTTCTATACTTTAATCTACTTTTCACAGACTTACCTCTGAGTCCCTGAAGACTATTTGTTTATTTTTCCTAGGTCAATGACTTCATTCTGAAGTTAATATTTGGAGGGCGGGGGTGGAGAGAGAAGGAGGCCCTTTTTCAACAAAACACTCTAGGGGCAATGTGCCTCTGTGGGGCAGTGCTGGGTTATGGGTCTTCTCTGCTGCTATCAGTGAAAACTGGCCTGAAAAGAGAGACAGGAAACAGATATTTCTGACCTTTTCTGGGATCATTATACTTCAGTATCATCTGCTTGTCATATGACTCTTATCTTTCCTTTTTTGCCCATAATATAATAGTTATATGTGATCTTTTTTCACACCTCTCATCTAGGAATATATTGTTTTGAAGAAAAGTTTGAAAGTTAAACACAAATCATTACTGAGAGTATTTGATATCTATCTTATAAAAATATGACCGAATAAAGTTACTCTTGAAGTTCTATTTTTATCTTAAATTAAAGTTTAAAGAAAGGAAAGGGATTAGCAATTATTATATTTTTTACATTAAAAATGATTAACTTTCAATATATAAATTTCAGGTTTTCCCCAATAGGCTTTATTACTTCTTCTGATTGTCTTTTCATTTTCCTGTGCTGTCCATCAACCATTTTCTATCCTTTGGGGATTTTCCTCAATTTCTGTTTGCATTACAATGCCATATTTCTCTTATTTTTAAATGATTTTAATTTCCTTTTTAATATATAGTGAGAACATACTGTAATAAGTTCATTTCGCTACTTTTCACTTTCAAAATAACTTTGTCTTTTGAAATGTTTGCCTCCTAAAATACATCAGGCATTGTAGAGTCTTCATAAAAAGAAATATTCTGTTCTCAGAATTTTCTGTATCTGTAGAAAAGAGTTTCATGTGTCCACTTTTTTAAAGTAGGGATGTAATAATAATAATTTCTCCATTTGAATAGTATTTCCATTGATAAAATTATGTAATTTATGACTCTATTCTCTTTTGTTAGAAGAAAGATTGTTTTCTTTTCCCAATAAAAAGGGCTATATTGGATTTTTTCTGATTATGGAAGTAGCATACACTTATTTACAATTCCTATACTATAAAAGTACTTTAGCAGTTATATGCAATAGACTAGTACCCACAGCAACATAGATCTAAAAAACATAATACCAAGTGAAACATGTAAAAAACAGGATCTGATACTGAGTAAATCTAAAATACCTGTACAAAAATACATTTTATAGGAATACATACAAACGAAAAGATTTATATCAAGTGCATTAGAATAGTTGTCATGGGGGAATTGGAATGATCTAAGTGGGAAATGGGGATAAAAGAGAATAAAAGAAGGACTTTCAGATAATACAGAATTGTATGAAGAAGTTAAAATCACCCTGAATCCAGCTATTCAGTGATAATCACAGTTAGCATATTTTGGAATATAGCCATTCAGACACACACACACACACACACACACAGCTTTACAGTGAGATTATAATGTTTTTAATCTTTATTTTAATTTAACAATACAATATAAACGTATTGACATACTTAATCATTTTTACATAGCATGTGCATGGATGTATCTAACTTATTTAGTGACTCCTGTAATGATGTATATTTAAATAGTTTCCAATTTATAACTAATGTTGCCATGAGAATTCTTACACATACATCTTTATCTATATGCCTTTCACTACAAATTCACATTTAAATTATTGAAACAAATTGTTCAATTGCCCTCCAGAAACACCATTTTTACATTCCCATATGAAACTTTCTGGTTCCTACAAGGTTCTAAAATGTAAAACACTTGTAAAACAAACCAACCAGCCAACAAAATTATCTTTAATTCCAGACATCCAAGGGCCCAGATCTCAGCAATAGAGTAAATTTACTCACAGAATCCACTCTATTTGGTGGGAGATCTAAGAGTAGCAAATGTGGTAACGTTAGTGCACAATTGACAATTTAGCAAGGCCTTTAGTTGCCCTAAACACCAGGGGCTCAGTGAACTACAGCAAAGAAAGGACCTCTCCTTCAGTTACACATATTCACTTAAGCAGTACATTAACTTCTTTTGTGGGTGTATATGCATTAGAATTCTTACTTTTTTTTTTAATTAAAGCCTTTAATTACTAATAGTGGGATATGTGTCCAAAGTAATTGACTTTCCTATTTTTCAACCTCATTCCTAAAGCACCTTTTAAGTTTTCTTGAAGGTTCCGACTTCACTGGCAACCTTATGCCCCAAACAGTCGAATGAGTCTTCAAACATAGCTACCAAATCAGACAGCAGGTCCAATGCCGCAGCTCTAGCCCAGTGGGTGGGCAGAGCCGAGCTGTGAAGCCAGTCAGACCCTGGCTTGGTCTAAACCCAGAGCCTTGGGCTGGTCACTGAACTCCTCTGTCTCAAATTCCTCAACTATTACATGTAGGTAAGGATATCCACTTGGCTGTATCTCCAGTATCTACAGCAAATTTTCCAACAAATATTTGTTAATGAGTTAACTCGAGGTAACAATTAGGAATAGTGAATGTGAAATATTGGGAGCCTAGCAAATACTCATTTAGTGGTAGCTATTGTCAATATTAAGATAAAATACAGTGTTGTGGTTGAAGGAGAGAAACAGAGCAAAAAAATTTTAGATAATCCTGATGGTGGGTGAGAGTCTGAGGATAGGTGCCAGGGGCAGTGTGATTCTAAAAACGTGGGAATATTGACAGATTAGGAGAAGAGAGGGTGTTGCTCCAAATTAGGTTTAGCCTTCAGGGTTCCAACAGCCTCTCTGAATGGAGAATACCCACGTGGCTTTTAACAGTGTGTGAATGTGAGTAATCAACTCATCACAGTCAAGTCCAGAAGCTTTTCCTACCCAGTAGCATTGCTATACCCAAAGCCACATTGCAGAAAGAGCTGCTAAGCGCATGTTTTCCTAATGCTACTATGTGGCAGGAATTTAAGTTGATAATCTCTTTTCAAGGCACATCTTTATTAAAAGGGACTTATTCAAAGCCATCTGAGCAGTAATTACTATATAAAGGCTAATTGACCTAATTAATCTAAGGTGGGTCAATGGCTCTATAGTACCTAAAGAAGAACATTTTCGAATGAGAAAAAAAAAGAAACTCCAAAAGGAATTTCTTTAAGTGAACATCCTTAAATTTAGTGAGTCTGATTTATTTCTTGCACACAGATATTATATTGCTGCATATTATATTGCTGGAGTGGCTGAGCGGGGATAAAAAGAGATAGAAAGACTAATTCTCTGAGGATACTGAGGAATAGTCTGTTCATTACTCAGGGGAAGGCACTATATAAATTACATTATAACAATACTGCCTTCCCGATAACAGCACTGAAAGAAGAATTCAGCATGACAAGAAGTCAAATTTACTATCATACTGTTTTGATTCTCTTGGTGATGTGATAAAGTGCATGCTGATACCTGCTTTTTATTTGATTAACTTCAGTTCTCTGAATGCCAACTTGTCCTGTTTGAAGTATTGACTGCCAAATATAAACTGGGAATGATAATATCTAGGCCCTATAATTGAGGAGAGAAAGTATACTCCATATTGTGGTAGACAAAATAAGGCCCCCAAAGATGTCCACGTGTTAATCCCCAAATTCATGAATATGTCACATTACATGGCAAAAGAGACTTTGCAGATATAAAGTTAGGGATCTTGAAGTAGGGAGATTATACTGGATTATCCCAGTGGGCCCCACGTACTCAAGAGCAACCTCTATAAGTGAAAGAGGGAAGGAGTCAGGAGAGTCAGAGAAAGAGATGTGAGCATAGAGGCAAAGATCAGAAAAAGAGAGGGAGACAGATTTGGAGATGCCACACTGCTGGCTTTGAATGTGGAGGAAGAGGCCACAAGTCGAGGAATGCAGGCAGCCTCTGGAAGCTGGAAAGAGCAAGGCAATGGATTCCCCCCTAGACCTCCAGAAGGACTGTAGCCCTGGATCTGAAAATAAAGCAACCTTGAATTTAGCTCAGTGACATTGATTTATAGACTTATGACCTCCAGAACGCTAAGATAATAAAGTTGTGTTGTTTGAAGCAACTAAATTTGTGTTAATTTGTCATAGCAGCTATAGAAACTAATACACCACCTTTGGGCTCACAGCATAGAGCTACATTGATGTCATTTTGTTACTGCCATAATTAGGTAGTGATCATATTCGTAATAGAAAGGGAGCAAAGAGAAGGCCAGACATTGTAAGTATGGCCATCTGGGCAGCTTCACCAGGAAGCTGCAGTTTCATATTCCGCAGGGAACCACTGGTCCATTCCCTGCAAATCACTGGGGGAAGGGGTCCAACAAAGGGAGAAATGGATGCATGTGCAGTGAAGTCAGGGTGATGTAGGGAAAATCCTTGCCTGTCATTTTAATCTGAGAACAAATTTATCAAGCCTACAACTGAGGTACGTGCCCTTGACCAGAATCGAACCTGTGACCCTTCCGTCCAAGGGCCCATGCTCTGACCACGGAGCCAAAACTGCTAGGGCCGCACTCCTGTTTCTTGCTTGTTCCATGACCTGCACTAACCCGCCCTAGAAGCCACACAGCTCATGGCCATGTGGAGTCCACACACAATGAACTGCAGTTGGGAACACAAGCTTAGCTGGCCAAGTACTGGACTGAACTGTGCAAATATGGAGCAGAAACTCTGAGCAATGGCTTTAATCTTAGCCCTGCTGAAGACAAAATGGGACTTTTTCCATGGCAGTTTGGAGGGAGATGAGACTTTGGAAACTTGGGGATTTAATTCCACAGAAATAAAGCTTTCCACAACACCTCATCCTCCCGTGGGAGCCTCAGGAAATTCTTGTTCCATGGCTCCCCAAGAAGCCCACTTCTACTGGCAACAGATGGGACATGAACAGCACCCCACCGATAACAATTTTAGTTGGATTGAAATGAGTTTCCCAAACTGGGCCTATAATCCAAGAGTGAGTTACAACCATGAACCAGGGAGGCACTGCAGCAGAAGCTCCGGCTTTGCCTTTTATTAGTCAGAAGTTCACTTTGCTACTTCTTTTCAGATCTTTTGAGAAATGGACTGTTAGGGTTCCTAAGTATGGGAAGACCCCAGTCCTTTCATGAGTGAATTTTCCTCTCCCAGGTTTTTAAAACCCAAAGACATTTTCTAAAACGATATTTACAATTATAAACAGTCTTTTAATCAATTTGGCCTCTGTTCTGTGCTCAGAATTAAACAAGAGTGAAGCATTTGGAAGGTGAAAAGGATGTTCAAAGCCTTTAGAAAGCATCGTCTTCACAGGGAGTCACAGGCCCTGGGTATGCCTTTGGGCTAATAGGACAGGCTGGGAAGGAGCTTTGGGCAGCTGACCAAAATCTCACAAGAGGCCGAGGAGTTGAATAATGATAATATCAACAGCCACTGTGCTAAGGAGCACTTACATCACATTAAGGAACACATGCATTATCCTATTAGCCCATTAGTACTACTCCTATTTTCAATTGAGGAAATTAAAGCTTAAGAAATGGCACCTTCCCCACCATAACCTATATCACACTCGCTGTAGATTTGACTCCCTCCAAGCCTGGGTTGTTACCCACTGTGTCCCTTCTCTGTGTCCCATAGAGCTGTAACTGGACAGTTGGGCATATCCAGTGTTTTCCTGATGTTCCAAGTGTAGTACCCCAGCAAAGTCCTGAGAACGCAGGACATATATATCACATTTGAACACCAAGCAATATCTTTTTTTATTAACTTTTATTCTTTTCAATTATAGTTTACATTCAATATTCTACCTAGCAAAATCCTATTGCCAAATGCAGTGAGAGAACGGGCAGACTGTGCACCACAAGCTTGGCTTTCTCTGAAGCACACTAGTTCTCATGGGCCCAATGGAAAAGCTTGCTGACTGATGTCATGACAGTGACTCTGTTCGGAGTAAGGCAAACAATGAAAATGAGCAATGCACATGCTGATTCTGACCATTGCAATGGTCCCACTGAGGAGGAAAAGCCGGTGGAATCCAATGAGACCAATTAGGTTGGATAGCAAGCTTTTTGATGAGTTTGGATGAAAGGTGAACCGAGGACACATACCCAAGGTCTTGGAGTAGCTCAAGTCTTTTAGGAAGACTAATACTCAGAACCAGGTAAAAATGTGAAAGGAAAAATAAAAAATTCAGAGTGGAAAGAGTTCTGAGAAGAGAAAGGCCCCCAGCTTGAAAACAATGGTGCTAGGTTGACATGTGACAGCAATGAGGAAGCAGGACTTCTTGGCTCCTGTTTTACTACCTTATTTTTCTGGATAAGAAGACTGCTCATCAGAATTGACTGAAAAGGGCGGAACAAATGTTGATCAAAAGGAAATGGAACTCCAACACATCCAAGGTTCCACATCTGAATCTTTGCATCCCAAGGGAAGGTAATATATTGATAAAGAAACCAGGCTTTGAAGTCAGATAGACCTAGTGGTTACTTGGTCTCCTAGCAGGTTATTTAACAGCTCTAAATTTTCATTTTCATCTCTAAAATTGGGATAGTAACATACACCTGTTAGGGTAGGATGACAAGTCAATGTAAAGTACTTTAACACTCCCCCTGGCCCATAATAAGTACTGCACAGTAGCTATTCAGTTTACCATTATTTTTTTATAGACTAAGTAGTTGGAATGATGTCAGAAATCTTTATGGAATTGTGAAGAAAGAATAAATATTGGTAATAAGTAAATAGTCAATAAAACTAAAACTAATTATATTAAACATAGTTTTATTGTTTCCAAAGTAAATAATGATCTCTAAAAATAGTGCAGTTTCAGTAAGAATAAGTCATACCAACCCAAGTGCATTTTCCTTTTTCTAGAGAGCTGCAGGGTGGAAATCAGAGGAATTTTACAGACAAAGACTGCTGTGATTTCAGCATGGCTGAGAATCTCATCCCATCCCCGTGAAAGAGCTGTGGGCTGGTTCTTACAAGTAAGAGGACTGTTAACTTGTTGAATAATCCAAACAGCACTACTTAAGGAATTTTATGAATCCAGAGGAAGTTTTCCAGGAGGAATCAGAGGTTAGTCCCTCTGCCCTAAATTGTTCAACATTTCACTAATAACTTTCATGCTAACATCTGTAGCTTGGCGATCAACGAAAGGATGCTGAGTCACAAAATTAGAATCCAACAATTCTCATGTGGCTGAAACAACAATCCAAATTGAACAATACAAAATTTGCCCACACAAATTCTCTCTCTCTCTTTTTTTTTTTTTTTTACCTTAGTCCAATTCGAAACTCTATAAGCAGAGTATGGGGTATATGTCTCAGCAGCTTGTGTTTTTTGGGGGGAGTTATTCAAGAGCAAGGTCAGTGTAAGTCAACCATGTGGCTTTGCTTCCATCCCTGGGATGTTTAAGCAGAGAAAACAGCCACTGAACAGGACATCCTTGGAAGGATGCCACTGTTGACCAGAGTCTGTGCTAGATGACCGCTAAGATTGTGGTCATCCTGGTGTGTTGTCTTACAACTGAAACAGGGCCTGAGGATCTAAGAGGTGATTCAGCAGAGTTCACTAAGGTGAAAAGGATGCATCCTAAAGAGAGGCCAAAAGGCTAGAAATGGGACCTACCATATTGCTGATCAGAAATGGGGAGAGGACATGGCGCCTGCTGAATGGAGCAGGCAGCTCAGCCATAACTCCCGCTATCACCCTCCGACTACTTGGGCTGGGGTTGGGGCAAGTGGACACATATCCACTTTGCCTGGGGGCTGATCTGGGGTGTGGCTTGAGCAGGGACTGACTGCAGCACTAGCAGGTGATGACAGCAAGGAAGGAGCTGGCAGTGCTACCCCGACAGCTGCCATCCTGACTTGAGCTGCCATCCACTTGCAGTAGGGTTGAGATGAACTTTCTCTTTTCTTGACAGGATTTTTTTTCAAAAAAAGAAAGGAAATTATTATACATGCTTCAACATGGATGAACCTTGAGGGCATTATGCGAAGTGAAACAAACCAGTCACAAAAGGATAAATACTGTATGATTCCACTTATATGAGCTACCTAGAGTAGTCAGATTCATAAAGACAGAAGGTAGAACGATGGTTGCCGGGGGCTGGGGGAACGAATGGGGAGCTATTGTTTAATGGTACAGATTTCAGTGATGCAAGAGGAAACGAGTTATGCAGATGGAGGATGGATGCTGGTATTGGTTGCACAGTAATGGGAATATTTAGCACTACTGACCTGTACACGTAAAAATGGTTAAGATGGTAAAATTTATATGCATTTCTCCACAATTTTTAAAAAGTAAACCAATGTAAAATCTTAAATATACCAAGAGTGACTTTGTACAAGACGGAACCTATTATTATTTGATAACTTTGTATTTAATATCTTTTAAAATTTTGATGCTCATATTGTGAGATGGGCAGTATAGATATGATCTCCATTTTTAAAATTAAAGAAACTGAGGCTCAGAGAGATGAGACTAGATTCCAGGACTCCTGACCTAAGGGTCAGGTACCACTGCCTTCTAACTTCTCCGTGGCCACGCTTTGCTCCTAGTGGTCAGATTTTGAGGGGGGTGTGTGTGTGTGATTTCACTGATCTGCATTAATATTGTGCTTGGATTTTTTGCAGTTATAAACATCTCTGATAGGTGATGTGGTGGAGATATTTGTCTCCTTGCCATGTTGGTGACAATTTAATGATAGTTTTGTCAACCAGTGTCTTCGATGATTATACACATTTATCAGAGAGTATAATCACCTCTGCTCTGCCAGTTGCTCACACACCAGAAGGGAAGCTCCAGGAACAGTCGATTACTCTGACAAGGATAATAGGTCATTATTGCCAAATCAGCAGCGCCGTGCTTTAAAAGTAAACGACCCTGCTTCCCATCATTATTTTTCATAAGTGCCTCAGGTTTGTCTTAGCATCTAACAGCAGGAGATCATTATCTCATAATACTCTTCTATTTTTTTAAGCATGTCTTAAGTGGTCTTAAATGGTAAATGGAATGTTTCTGTTGACCCCAAAGTAGAAGAAGTCTGGGTGGTTTTACAGAAACATTCATAGAAAATGGGTAGGATTCACGTTACGTGCACACCAAATGCACATAACCTTTTCCTTTCCCGTCTAATTATGTTGAAAAAGAAAGACCAGCCAGGAAGACGGGAGTGAGAGGGAAGAAGTACTATGTCCTTACAGCACAGATTACACTGAGTTTTTCAGGTTCTCTTAATGCTGTTCGATTGGGCCGTCAAAGTGCACAGTTTCCAAACGCAGCCCCCTCCCAATGGGGAAATTATGACAATTCCTGGTAAAAGGAGAAATTCTCCTGCACTTGCCGGGAGTTCCCCTCTCCCTCCCCTCCTCAGAGAGGACAACCTTAGGGGCCTGCTGGGTCTCCCTGGAGCTGGACCTGCTCCTACCACCTGGCAAGAAGCCCTGTTCAGAGCAGGGCGGTCAGAGTCCCCGGCTGGAGCCCGGACAGCGCCTGGGCCTGTGACGGGAAGAAGGCACCACAGAGGACAGTTTGTTTTCTCCGGAGGGAAAGGGAGAGCTGGCTGGGTGTGAGGAACTGTGTTTCTCTGGTAACTGAGAACCGTCCTGTTAGAGGTGGCTGCTCGCTTTCAAAACAAAAAGAAGCTTGTGACTGCAAAAGGCTACCACGGAGCTCCTGCTCCCCCACCCGTTTAGAGGCAAAACCTATTTATGAGGCTTTATTAAGTGCAAATAAGTCCCTGGGCTGCACCAGAGAAGCAGCAGCTGCTGAAGATGTGGTCATTTGCATATAAATGACATGATTTCAGCTCAGAGAAGAATATTGAAAAATATACATGTCGACAATGGAATCCTGATAGATTCACACATATTAAGGTCAGATAGTGTAATTTCTAAGGCTGCTGCATGCTGATGACTGCATCATATCACACATTCAATTCTGTTTGGGTTATATAAGTTTTATCTTCTATGAAATGAAGGATTTTTATTGTGAATTAATTAAACTACTTTTTTTTTCTAAACATGAGAACATTTAGGTCAATAAGCTAAATGCTCTACAAATGCATAGGCTCCGTGACAGCCAAAGTTACCAATGACAAACTTGGTTTTCTATTCCACTAACAAAGAGGGATGTGTCCCCAGGAGCCACCTAGGCACTTTTTCAATTTCAGTCTCCCCACTACAGGGTCAGCCTTTTTTTAAAGGGCCCAAGGAAGCTCCAGTTTCCATATTCTGAGATGTTTTCTAACAGCCTGGCTAAAAGATTAGGGGGGGAATTACTGTAGCTCCGAAATTCTCACAGATTTACCAAGTGCCCAGCTTACCCTGTGGCCTGTGACATGAACTAACTTCACAGCTGGCAAGAGACAGGCAATGGACACCTCCCCACTCCTTCCTGGCAAGTGTCCCCTCCCTGCCTGGAGGGGTTAGATGGGTTCTTCTGAGATCTGCCCCGGATTTTGGCCCTGAATCAGTCAGGGTATTATTGGTTCCTTCCCCAAAATAGAGCTTCTTTGGAAACAGCTTGTATTTGGCTGTGGGAAGGCCATAGAAATATATAACACTACCTTCACCTTGCCAACCAGCCTCAGCTCCCTCAGGGAGCAGATCTTCCTGTAAGTGATGATCTCTTAAGTGATAACTTCAGATTTTCTTGTACAAAAATAGTACCTTGTGTCCTTTAAGTAACAGACTTTGTTTATATCAATTCAGCATTAGCTCATTGAATTATTTAAATAATTCAGATATTAATACTCAACATATTTTTAAACCCTACATGTTAACATTTACTGAATGAATAGTCCTTGGTATACACACATTTTTTTAAAAAGAGATAATTAAAGATGACTAATAAATCATTAAAAAGCTAGCAGGAAAAAAGGAAAATTTAGAAATTCACCATAAATATACATGTTTCATAGAGAATTTTAAAGCCTTTAGAGAACTTGTAAAAAGAATCTCAATGTCAATTTGCTGATATATTCAATATGTTATGGAGACATATATGATACTTAAGGTTTAGTAAAGATTTTAAAGCTATAAACTCTAAAAATGTAATCCTGGTAATTCACCAAACTATATACATAGAAGCAGATTGTTATCCTAAATTTGGGACCCAGGGTTAGAGACGGATGACTAAACTACCCAGGGATGGATCCGGGTGTTGTGAGTCCTGAAGCTTATACAGTTTGGAGGGTTCTCTTTGAGAAAAAGAATGCAAAATTACGGGTACAAAATGGGTACAAAGTGAATATTTATTTAGACTGCGAAAAAAATCCCAATGAATTATAAATTTTAAAAAATGACAGGCAATTACAAACTTCACAAAAGCCACCAAACTGACATACTTCGATTAACTGGCTGCACACCTCTGCAACGCCTTTCTTCCACAATTGACTACCTCTTTGGTCTGCCCTCTAATGTGGTTGATAAACATTTGTTTTTATTAATGATAGTTTTAAGAAATTTATTTCATCTCCACAACTTGCTGTAGGTGATGTCATACAAAGTTCCAGGATTGTTGTTAAATGGAGGAAAACCTCTATTTCTTTCGCCCAGGAGCTGTAAAACATCAGGGAAATTCAGGTTTTCCTGTGGAGCGTCTAACCCTGACTACTCCCACCCTTTCTTGGTACCTGGGGTCCTAGGGCACATTGGATTCTATTGCAGTGTGCTCTCAACTCTGTACTTTTGTGTCCCTGGAAAGAGGGCTTATGGAAGTGGTCCCTGTATCAGGACTGTGAGCAGTATCTTTACTATGTACAGAATCGACTGCAAAACACTTAATTCAATGTATCCCCAACTCAATTTTCATGTGGATGAAGGGGAAAGAGTCTCATTAGAATGAGGCCCATGGAATGATTTCTGGCCTCTCAGCCTGTGGACAGTCGGGTGGTTCTTATACAAATGGTCATTGCTGATTTTCAAGGAACAGTATCTGTGATGAGAAATGAGGGGTGAAATCAGCAGAAGGCAGTTGAACAGTTTCCCTCTGGCAACACAAGCCCCTTAAAGTTAAAAAAAAAAAAAGCCAAAAAAAAAAAAAAAGCCGTTCTCTAACTTCATGAAAACAATGCCCTCCAGACTCCCTCCGACCAGCATTCTCTCTGTACACCCATTCAGCTCTGCCAGAGTAGGATTAAAACCAAAAAATGCCACACAAAATTGAAAAATAAGAGCCCCAAGTGGATGCCAGTCTCTCTGGGGTGTGATTGACTGAACACGACCAATTCTCTGTGGATCAATGGCCATCGTCTCCTGGAAGAGCTTTGCTAAGAGCAGCACATCCTGGAGATGCCGGAGACGAAATGGACACTGTCCTAGAAGGAAGATGAAGCCGGTAGTTTAGATCGCTGAAAAACAGTTTGAGATAAGCTTGTAGTTCCATAGAAATTAATCCGTGCCTCTAGATAGCACGTAAGCCTATTGGAAAGCTTCTTCAATTCAAGCAGTTAATAATATATCAAGTCTTGTAGCTTAAGGGATACAATTTTCAAAATTATTGTGCTGAGGGAATCATAAATCCCACCAAGAGGAAGGTTGCAGTCCAGATATTTTATTTTCGATTTCCATCTAGGGTGCATTATGACACTCCACATGAAAGTCAAATCGTCCATGTAAAATGGTTTCCAGGTGATAAGTTTACCCCAAGGGGTCCAGTAAAGTAATACATTCAGAGTTATATGTGACTTTCACAATCTATAAAGACTAGTTATCAATTTTTTGAAAGATTTGATAAGCAGGAACAAAAAAATAGCTTATGGATGCTGGCATTTGTCTCATTAATGGGAGCAGCATAAGCTCCTTCCGGATTTGGCTGTAAATACACCGCTGACATACATTTTGGAAGGTTGCTGCTTTGTGCTGGTGGGAATGGATTTGTCTAACCTTGCGCTGACTATAATAGACATAAGGAAGCCGTGAGATTACTGTCAGCCACATTCGGCTTTTTAAAACAGGGGTACCCACTCTGCCAATATCTGTCAGATTCTAGGCCACTGCATATTAAAAATTATGTTCCATCAACACCGTCTGGCCTGGTGGAAGTTTTATTAGGAAATAATTCTCCTGTTGTATTTGGGGAAAGGAAGAAAAAAAAATCCCACTTTACCCAATAGGATTCAAAGGAATAATTAATGTTTCTTCCATCCTCAGAATAGGAATGCTATTGACTTCTCTGGTGTTTCTTGGGGAGTGCCACAGCCCCACCTTGCAAGGGCAAAACTAATAAACATAGTAGGGACAGGCAGGAGGCCCAGGACTAATTAATCAGCAGTCTGAGTGTTGCCTACCATTGCATCGTTCTGTGCATTGTAAAGCACTATTTTCATAAGTTATTCCCTTGTTTCCAGGGGAAAAGAATTAGATTCTTTTTTTCTTCCC
The DNA here is from genome assembly GCF_964146895.1 of Miniopterus schreibersii. NCBI lineage: Eukaryota > Metazoa > Chordata > Mammalia > Chiroptera > Miniopteridae > Miniopterus > Miniopterus schreibersii. The sequence continues at coordinate 58,544,211 of NC_138109.1, read as the reverse complement.
TTTCAGGATGATAAGATTGGTGAGTTTGCTGAAGACACTTATTAAAAACAATAAGAGTAATAACAAAGTGAGTACATTTGCTTGGCTTTAGTTAAATTTTCTAGTTGAAGGTGGATTCCTAGGAGGATGCTGACTGCCCAGACTGCAGAAGAAATGCTTTGAGCTGCCTGCCTGCATCATTGCTGGAGTTCATGAGGGGAAATACAAGTAATGGCCACGCTACTCATCTGTCCAGAATTTAACACTAAACCTGTTCTTCGAAGAACGCACTGTGCACTTGAACAAAGCATATAGCAATAATACCTCCTGTATCTAGCTAACCCAGTTGTTAGCAGTAAGTTAATTGTTTTCCATAAGAAGCAAATAACTAAATGATATTTTTATATTTACCCATTTAGTGTAACCATGTTGCATTTTAGCCTGTTTTAAATACTTGCAGACCTCCCTTTCTTTTGGATTTGAGTGAACATACACTAACTTTTCTTTGTGGAAAGGAATTATTGTTACCAGTTTACCACCCTGCAGTGGCTGGCAGAGCTACTGAGCGGCATATGGCTCTGGCTGTGGCCTCCGGGCTCCTCCTCTGCGTTAGCATTTCCTTCCGTTCACCGCGTGCTTACCTACAAATTCCGTTCGCCAGTTCTAATCAGAGGGGGCAGGATTTGCAGATGAGAGCAGGGGCTTTGGAGTCCAACATTCTGGGGTAAAATCCAACTCCACTGCTTACTACCTGTGTGAACTTGAGTAATGACTTTCCTCAGTCTCCTCATTGATAAAATGGAAAAGAAAGACCTGCTTTAGGGTTACTGTGAAGTGAAGGATTAGCACAGAATCTGGCACAGCTCTCTAGGCTCCTACAGAGCTCACCTAAAAGTGATTCTGTTCTAAGAGAGGCCCCAGGGTTTTGTGACACCTCATTGTGTGGTTGGCAGTTATACAGACATGGCAAAGTGAGGAGGATGGGCCAGGTACAAAAGGTCACTAGGGCAGAAAGCCCTGGGTGCCTAACAACGGACAATTGCAGGGTGGGACCTCGACCCTGGGGTGACCTTTCCTCCCTGGGCATGTTGTTAGTCATTCGGGTTAGACCCTTTAGAGGGGGAATGAGCAAGGGGGCCAGAGAATAGCTCTTAAGCATTAAGTCCCCAGGACAAAGAGGTTCTGACCCGCCTCAAATCCATCGAGGCCTCAGTTGCGTTTCAGCTCCAGGGCCAGAACCCAGAGAAGTGACACCACGACTGACCTCAGGACCAGCTGCATTGACTAGTGACCCCCTGTCCTGGTGCTGACCTATCAGTAGAGACTAGGACCCTGAAAGGACACATCTGGAAAGTTGATGAATATTCTATTGAGACCCTCCCCTGAGACCTTCAGATAAATACCCTCAGGATGTAGGACCCAGTGCGGCTCTCTCTAGGGGTGAACCTGTACCTCTCCCCACGCCATTCCACCCATCCCTTTTCCTCAGGCACATTTTTCTTGCCTCTTTCTTTCTTCTAAGCTCCGAGGGCCCTTTCTTTGCCTCTGTAACTTGCTCTCTGAGCTCATTTCTAACACAGCTCACTTCCTCTACCTCCGTCACTTTCTAAATAGACTTTCTCTTACAGTTTGAGTCTTGGCTCTGAATTTTTTCTTAGCCAGAACTTAGCCAAAGTTGCTGAACCCAGGTCCAATCTGACTCCACTGACCTAACACCTGGTGTTGTTCTCACTGGCAACAACTGGACTGTTCAGGGTTTTTCTTTACTTACTGTGTCTCTTTCTGGCTAACCTTACGAGCGCCTCACCCTAAAGACGTGGACACTGCTGTGCCTCGTGATTTAAAGCAGCACCATCCAGGGTCCTCCCTATGCCATTTTTTTCATCTAGCTATATAACTAAAATTGGTTTTTTTTTGTTTTTTTATTACATGGACACAATTGAGCAGATTTAACCTGATTTGGAGGCCAGACATTGCATATAAGGCAAACAGAATGTCCAGCATTAACTTCAGGAAGAACTAGCGGGGGGCCTTCAGGTTTTCAGACATGAGGGTACATCATCAGCATCACCCGAAGACACAGGGTCCTGAGCCCTGCTCCCAGAATTTCTGATTCAGCAGGCTTGGGGTGGGACTCCACAATTTATAGGTCTGAGCAGTTCCCAGGTGAAGCTGATGCTGTTGGTGATGCTTCTGGTCCCGGGAACCACACTCTGAGAACCACTGCCTTAGGTAATCCAAAACTGGATGGGGCTGTGGATTTGCAGACTGCCAGCCATACACGTGTGCTACTCTGTGGGCTAATGAGCCTCCAGATGCTGGCTGGGAGGCCAGCTAGTCCCTCTCAACCAAAGCCTGCTTCTAGGAGCAAGTAGTATGTGTAACTTGATGCTTGAAAAGAGTATCACCAAGGTGAGGCCTAAGGCAGATACTTTTGTAGCCTTGATTCCTTCCCACACCCCATTGCTTAGTAAATGCAAATAACTGGAGCATCCCCCCCCCCACACACACACACACACGCCCACCAGTGCCTGTCCTCTTATTTCCTCTCCTAAATCACAGAGGCTGATTAACCTAGGGTGGGCTTGAGTGGGGCTTGTGGCCTGAATTATTAGCTCTTGGGTAAAGTGAGACCCAGTTAAATTGTCCTTAATTTCCCAGAACACACTTAGGTTGAGAAAGAAGCAATTTTGTAACTATTTGCAAGCTGGAAATTGTATTTATAGAACATCGAATTGAGATAACCCCAAACGATGTTTCTAAAATCTCAACTGCACACAGTTAATTGAAATGGAAAACAGCTTTCTGAGACCTAGTCTCGGTGGCCCTGACATTGCAAGGAAGGTCTTCTAGGGAACTCTCCACTAGACCAAAGAAGTGAGCGCTCTGTGGGCCAGGCTTATCTGCCCGCCTCTGTGTGTAACCTGAGAAGAGAAGTGGGGCAGTGAGACATGGGGGGGGAGGGGGGGAGTCTGGGGAGCCAAGGAACAGTTTTCAAATTAATTTTTGATGCGTTGTATTGTTGGATAACCATCCTAATTTTAGGATGAGCCTGCTACATGCACTGCTCTGCATTATTGGGGTGTATGGGGGTTGTGGTCTCCACCAACAAAAGAGGAGAGCAGCCCAAGATGATTCTGACACACATCTAATGGAGACTTAGCTGGCCTGGAAAGTTAGTGAGAGGCAACTCAGAGAGCACAGGCCCCAGGGATTCACTGAGATCCTTCGGGGAGTTCACTAGACTTCCCATAGCATTTGGCCCACAAGACTTGAGGTGTTTTCATTTAACTAGTAAAGAAGGTGACCTAGCAAAAGGACAGCCTGTTGACAGACTTCAGGGTAACTTGAGGTGACAGGAGGATTCTGAAGTCAACTAGCTGGATTGGTTTTGCCTCCCTTTTTCAGATTTCTCCAATCTGAAGAAAGTGCTCATTCATTCAGCGTATTTCTGAGTGGCTGCTGGAGACCTGGCCGTGGGCCAGATGCTGAGGCTGTCCTGATGACAGTGAGGCAGGCTTTGTTCTCAAGGAGCTTGTTTCCCTCCCATGTCTCCTCTTCCTCCGAAGCCCAGTTCCATATCGTCTGCGTGCCAATCCCACCTGCTTCCCCTGTGCTCGCACCCATCCACTCCCAGAGCCTGCAGCGCTCACCTAGTTATTAAACAGCTGGGTGCCAGGTACCATTTGGGGCAATGGAGACTCGGCAGTGGACAGAAGAGACAAAAATCCATGCCTTCTTGGAGAGGAAGGACATAAAGAACAAATAGAATGAAATAAAGCAAACACAGTATGTAAAAGATTAGTGTGCTGGGCAGTGACAAAGAGAAAAGGAGGGGAAGGAGAGTAGAGGCGTCTGGAGTGGGGTTTAGGTGGGGTGGCCAGAGCAGGGCCTCTGAGAAGGTCTGAACATAGGGAGGAATGGTGAGTGCAAAGCCCCGAGGCAGGAGCTCATCCTGGCACCATAAGCACGAGCTCAGAGGCTGCTGCGGGGGCCGAGTGTGGGAGAAAGAGCCGGAGAGGCCAGAGACGGTTGCAAACAGGCCAGGTGGGCCTTGCAGGGTAGACAGGACGTGGCTGTGCTCTGTGTGATGTCACAGGCCGGTTTCCAGCTGACGGGTGACCTGGCATGTCTAGTCTTAGCAGGGTCACTCTGGCTGCTGTGCGGGGAACGGCTGAAGGGGAAGAAGGGAATAGTGAGGAGGCTGCTGCAGAATCCGGGTAAGAGGTGGTGGTGGCCTGGGCCAGGATGTGATGGTGAAAGGGGTCAAACCAAGGATAAGTTTTTGAGGAGGGGGAATGGGATTTGTTGACAGATTATGAGATATGAGAGAAAGAAAAGACCTAAAGAACTTCACTAGGTATTTTTCCAAAGAAGACATACGAATGGCCAACAGGTACCCACCGTGAAAAGGTGCTCAGTGTCACTAATCATCAGAGAATGCAAATCATAACCACAGTAGATATCACCTCACACCCGTTAGAACAGCTACCATCAAGAAAGCAAGAGATACGTGTGGCAAGCACGTGGAGAAAAAGAACCGTTGTGGGCTCTTGGTGGGAATGTAAATTGGTGCAACCACTATAGAAAACAGTATGAAGTTTCCTCAAGAAATTAAAAATAGAACTACCATATGATCCAGCAAAATCCCACTTCTGGGTCTGTATCTGAAGGAAATGAAATTACTCTCTTGAAGAGAGATCTGTACTCCTGTGTTCACTGCAGCATCATTTACAATACCCGAGGCATGGAAACAACCTGTCCATGGACAGATGAGGATAAGGAAAATGTGGTGTGTTTTTATATACAATGGGGTTTTATTCAGCCATGAGAAGGAAAGAAATCCTTCCATTTGCAGCAACATGGATGGAACTTGAGGACATTATGCTAAGTTAAATAAGTCAAAGACAAATACTGTATCATCTCACTTACACGTGGAATCTAAAAAACAAAACCAAAACCAAACTCATAGAAACAGAGTAGGCTGATTAGGCTGGTGGTGCCAGGTGTGGGGGAATGAGGGAAATGGCAGTCGAAGGATACAAATTCTAGTTATAAGATGAATTAAGTTCTGGGGAGCTAATGTACAGCATGGTGACTGCTAACAACACTGTATTTATTGTATACTTGAAAGTTGCTAAGAGAGTATTAAAATCTCTCATGCTGACACACAGAAAAATTGTGATTGTGAAGTGATGGATGTGTTAACTAACCTTATTGTGGTAATCATTTCACAATATATAGATGTATCAAATCATCCTACTATACAACCTTAACATACACAATGTTATAGTGCAATTATATCTCAATAAATTGCAGTATTGAGGGGTGGGGGAATCCTAAAGATGCAACAAGTGTTTTGGCCTGAGCAGTTAGCAGAAAGGGCCACCATTTACTAAAGCAGGGGAGACTGCAGGAGACCAGATGGGAAAGATCATGAGCTTGATTTTTGACCAGTCGGTTTGAGAAGCCTATTAGACATCCAAGTGGAAATGTCAAGTAGGCAACTGGATATCTGACTGTAGCTCAGAAGAGAAATCTGGGCTTGAGATGTAAATTTGGAAGTAATTATAATGATTGATCATGAACTTAAGTTGGGAAAAGAAGATGTGAGGGGGTTGACAAACAGTAAAATGGGGACTGGATCAATTGATTGGGGGGAACTACCATAACAGAGCCACAGAAGAAGCACTGTCCTCAGAAAAGCAAGAGTTTATTAAGTACTGACTGGGTGGGTAGCACTTCACACATTCAAATTGGATAGAAGTTGATTCTCCTGAGTAACAGCTGAGCAATGGCTGGGAGGGTGGCTGGTCTGTTACTATGTTAAGCTTGCTTCTCAGGGAGCAAGAGATGAAACTGCTGATGTTTTTCTGATGGGGCAGAAGAGAAGTAGGCATATTCTACACAAGGAAAGAGCAGACGTGGGTTGTGTTTCTGCTCTGATATAAACTGTCCTCTACCTGGAACTGTTTCCGGCTCTGTTCAGAGGGCAATGCTAGTTAAACTGCATTCTGGCTGGAACACACGTACCTGCCCCTCACCAACGCAGAGCAGGCAGCAAAGCCTTCCAAGGTCCCATCTGGGCAACCCTGCCCAGTGTCTGGATTAGTTGTTCCTGTCTTCTCTCTGACAGTTTGAAGGAGCTTCTGCCGCACTGGTCAAAGCAACTTACTTTTCCCAGAGGGAATCTTTCTTAGAATATTTTCTTTCTTACAGTCTACTAGATTTAAAATACACTAAAAAAAAACCCTATATATATAGATATAAATATAGGTATAAATAAACATAGTTATATATAATTATTATATAATAATATTAGTAATAGTTAATATAATAATTACAATATATTATATAGTTATATAATATATTACATTAGTATGTTATAACTATAATTACATATTACATATAACTATAGGTAGATATAGAGAGGAATATATGTAGATATAGATATAGATATAGATATATTATATATAAAACTATATCTTCATTCCTTCATTGTATTCAATAATATAATTTAATGTGGAAATACTTCTGGTTTAGGATACATCTATATACTGTAACTCTAGCTACATATCTCTATACCTATATCTAGATATTCCTCTCTCAAGAGGCATCGGCCGCCTCTCCTGCTGGGCCTTGCTGACAGACACTTTGTCTTCATGTTTTAGGTGCATAAAGGATACTTACTATCTGGACCCCATTGTTTTTGCTGGACCCAGACAAGACTGGGGAATCAGGCTATTTGGTTGTGCCAGGTACCTTGCCAGGGCCACTGCCACTGAACGTCTTTGGGCAGCAACCCCAAATCTTACCCTGGTCCAAACAACAAGCCAAAAGCAGGGTGGTAACTCAGAGGCAGAGAAAACATATGCCAAGATCCTAGAATTTGTCCTGCTATTAACCATATTTCCCCAAAAGGAGCTGCCAGAGCAATTATAAACCAAACAAAAGAGAGGCCATATACACACAGACACCCCCCCCCAATTGAGGGTTCTGGAAAAGAGACCCCAGGAGGAAAATAAAATTTAGGAGGTTGTTGAACCCACTGTAGAGCTGATCCAGAATTTAAATTGATTCCATAATTTATTGCATTTTAATTAGCAATCACAAGAGACCAAGTATTGTTTACTCTCTTGTTAGGAGCTCGGGCTGGAAACAAATACCGGAGAGTCCTAATAAGGATGAGTTATATTTACTGTTTTCCATTTTACAGTCTTGTTATAATCATCACAAGAAGAGATTCATTTAGTGCTCATCTGTTCTTGGTATGACATTTGTTGACCACTAGGGTGACATAAAGTCAGAACACACCCCCTACGCCAAGAAAGAACCCGCGCCCCCCACCCCACCTTATGCTTACGCCTTCATTGTTTTCAATAATATAATTTAATGTGGAAATGCTTCTGGCTTAGGGTAGATGACATGAGTTCCCATGTGTCATTGTCACCCAAAATGCATCTAAATGACTGCTGTTGGTTATTTATTTAGAGCAGAATCATGCCGCACACAGCAGACAGCTGCATTTCTATGCCCCAGCCAACATGGCAACGTCGGCCACGCCAGCCGGCCGGGAAGCTGTCACCTGCGGCGGCCTGTCGGCCACTCACCTCGCGGGCTATCACACTCGTTTCGTTTCCTTCTACATTTCTGTTTTGGGGGGTTAATAGAATATGAGTTCTTTCTACTGATACTTCCTCAGGGACAGAATCTGTGGAGTTTCTAGACAGCTCTTGCTATTACTCCTCAGGCAGGAAGAACCGCGAACTTCTCCCTGTGGGAGGGGACAATGCGTTTCTGTGGGGGCACTCCGGTCCCCGTGCCTCTCTGGGGACATTACAAAGTACTTTGTAAATACCGCCGCATCTTATTGCAGTGCTTCCCCTCGGTCACCCAGCCCTGCCGCCTGGACGGGGCGCCCCAGCAGCTAATCGAGCTCCTTATCTCCCTCTAAAGGATAATTCATCAAACAAAGCAGGAGGACTTGATTCCAAAAGGCCACCCTCGGAAAAGGGATGTTTCGTGCAGCCTGAATACACATAACCTCTTGAGGCTTTTCATTCAAAATGGTCTTTTTCCCCCCAAAAGCAGGTGAAGTAGGTGCCATTGTTTATTTATTCCTTTTTGGTTTTTTAACCCAGTTTTTCTACCCAACCACAGAGGCACCGATCTGATGCTCAAGTTTTAATTAAACCTTGCTCCCTGTAAAAAGCCCCTATTGTTCTTCTCATTTAAATAAGATCCTTCTTAGATCTTTAACAAGACCACAAAGGAGTAATAAATCTAAGTAACTGTCCTTATTAAGAGGAGATTATTCTCATGAGGCTGTAACAGTCACTAAAGTAACTAAAACCATATCCAGGTAGTACTCAGTGTCCTCCACCTGCCCACATGCAGAAGTGCCTTGTTAGTCACTTCCTTTGCAGCTCAAATTAAATTAGATGGCATTCTGTTTATTTTTCATATCTTTGCTAACAGAAGGGGATTTTCCCTTTGATGACATCAATCAGGAAACCTCAAGATCAATGGCACTGAGTTCATAGAATGGAGATGACCCCTTCCTTCCTTCCTTCCTTCCTTCCTTCCTTCCTTCCTTCCTTCCTTCCTTCCTTCCTTCCTTCCTTCCATCTTTCCTTCCTTCGTCAGCTGATGCCAGACTTCCTGCTATGCCTGGCACTCTACTAGGCATTAGTGGTTTAAAGGTGAAGGACAGTCCCCTGGATGGGATCATATCCATTCACCTAATATTTACTAAACAGCTTTCATGTGCACAACACTGTGGTAGGGGCTGAGTTTTCAGAGAGGGGAAAAAGCCAGACACAGTCACTGCCTTCTTGGAACTTGACACGTTGCAGGAATGTGGACATGAGCCCAGTAATTGCATAATTAATTCATTGCAACCACGGCAAAAAGTTATGAACGAGAACAGGCTCACAAACGCCACATGAGCATGTTCCGGGGAGTCAGAGCAGTCCTTCAGGTTGACCCGTCCCATCTCCTCTATTACAGATGCTCAGACCTCCGCTCTCCTGTCCTAAAAACTGCCAGGGAAGCTTTCTCATTTCCCAGGTTCTTATGCAGACAGCATCTCCCGATGTTTTCAGTTTTTATTGAAAACTTATATTCTAAAGTAGCCTCTCTTGGTTAGATAAAGCTAACAATGTGTCTAGAACAGAGCTGTCAGAGAAGAAAATGACAAAGCTCTGTTTCGGCATGTGCACACGTATGCGTGTATGTATACGCGAGAGCCTGCCAAGAGACAGATGCCCTGAGGAGGGAGCGTTGCACCAAAAAAGAGGAAATATTGGTTGCCAGCCTTATTGGCCCCAGTCTTTGTTTTCAGATCTTGAGGACACAGCTTATATCAGCTCAGCTCTTATGCACACTTCAAGTTGAGTGCACTGTGATTCCTTGTTTGGGAATTGCTAATAAGAACTAATAAGCTTGTTGCCTCCAAAATTGCCAGTAACATAGAAATTGTGAATATTACTTGCAAAATTTATTCTTGGCACACAAAAGAGAAGCCACCTAGAGCTGTGCAGAGATGGAGATTAAAAGCTTGCCATTTGGAATGGAAAGTATCCATCGTATGACCATAGAAAAAATGAGCTTTCACCCACCCAGCAAGTCAAAAGGTTTTCTTGACCAACAAGATCTGCAGTCCATCTGCTGGGAAGCCTTGATTTGTAGCCACAACCACCTCTGTGGGTTGCCCACCACGAGCAGGTCCGTTTTTGTTGGTAGAGACTCATTAGCCAAGTGGTGAGACCGCCGGGTAAAAGCAATATGCCAGGGTACTAAGTGGTAACAAGTAACTTGTAGGAACTAAAATGCTCAAAAGTCTACATGACGGGCACATTCTTTTCCTGCAGGCGGACTTTTAAGTCATGATCAGACGATTGCTTGTAGATAGAGGGTCACGGAACCAGAGCGAGAGGTGTTAGATGACTTGAGGGGTCAGTGAAATCAAACGAATGTAGGCCGATGCTTCCATCTGGCAAACGGAGCTCCAAGTTTAGAATCCAACCGGCCTCGATCCTCTGTGTTTATCTGTGTTTATTTCCACATTACAGACACGTTTGCCAGGGGGTCCAGTGACTCAGATTGTTGACTTAGATCCCCTTTAACATGGATGAATCCTCCCAAGCAGCACTCGGCTGTTGACAATAAAGAAATCGAGAGAGCAGCCTCACAAGAGTTTTTTTTTTGAGGTATGAAAGATAAGGGCACTTTCTCTTTACCAAGGAATAATTTTTTTAGGGAAAAATCCTCATCTTATATTTGAGCATATATCACAAGCATTTATAATTAACTTAAGAATCAATAATTATGTTCCAGAACCAAGACCTTTATAGGGTAAGATTCCTTTCCATGGCTGCCTATTGCCTCTGGAAAGCTTGTTTATTTGGAAGAAACAAGATACTATAGTATTGGCTGACTGGAGGGAGTGGAGGAAAAGAGACCCTAAAAATAGTTGAAATAACTAAAAAAGAGAAACTAGAAGGGCACTGAAGCCAAATGCACCATTTTCATCACTTTGGGATCCAGCCCCAGTTCCTTTGCATTCAAGGCCCTTTGTTTCTGTCTTTAGCCCATGTCCCTGATTCTCTCCTTTTTCCAGGCTCCCAGGAAAAAGGAGAGACGCTTAGTAGCTGCTCTTCTAGGGGACATATAGTTCCTTTATATATGTTACACCTTCCCGGCATTGCTGGTGGCTTTGCATTGCTAGTTGGGGCTCTCCCTCAAGCAACTTTGCTTCTCTCCAATGATGACCTTATGGTTTGGCTCTCCAAGGGCAATCTTATTTCCTGGTTCTTAGAGAAGAAGGGGTGAAAGGCGGGGGTACTATGTTGAAGTCCCAAGTACCCGAATAAAGGCACTATCCTCAGAGTATATTCCCAACTATCAGCATGAACAGGGGTGGGATTTTGGCAGGTATCAGAATTTGTGTGCGTGAAAACACATACATACACTACCCCTTCTGTAGTCTCTGTTTTGAGACTATTTTGAGATCCTCTAATGAGAAAATTCTTTTGAATGGATATGTGATTACCTAAAGTAACAAAGGGAAAAATTTGCATTTTTCTCTTAGCTTCATAAAGTTCATTTATTATAACTTTGTCTAGGACAACTTAATACAACCGATTTTCAGAGATAATATTTGCCAATAATGATCCAAAAACTATCAAGTGCTTTAAATCTAACTATCTATTTCCAGTTAGAAAGAGAATGCTGTTTTTGAAAGTTAAGATTTACCTGCAGTTCAGAGTATGCTACATATTCTGGGCGTATTTATGGGTCCCCAGGAAAGATGGGGTTGATTTGTCTTTCTAACAGTTCCCTTTACCGAATTCTTGCTGCATAAGTTGTTGAATTTCTTGTATTATTACATCTATTCTTGACAAGCAAAGAGGCTGTCCCCCATTTGTTCCCTGTCCTAATACATATGCTTTTCTGTCGCTGTGGGCAGGAGACGGGCAATTTAGAACACCCGTGTCAAAGGTCTCGGGTTTAATGACTACAGATGGGTAAGAAAAATAGCCTGGTAGACGGGATAGGAAAATTCTAGAAAGAATAGAAAATGACCATTTCAATTTAAAATTGTCCCTCGAAGTGGCTCCCGTATTGTGTGTGGCATACAGATGTGTGTGGCACAGGTGTGCGTGCCGTGTCAGGGCCTGGCCCCTGAAATGCCCAGCAAGATCTACCATGGCCCCTCGCTTTGCTCTCTCCCTACCTGGAGCAAAGGACTCTGATATGTCAGAGCCACACACAGTATCAGGAGCTGGAACCGTGAGCTCAGGACTTAGAGTTGCCCAATCAGTGACATTCACATTGGACTTGATGTGAATGAAGCTTTTATTGTGTTAGGCTGCTGAGAGTTCGTAGCTGTCTGTTACCACACGTAGCATAGCCTCGCTGACTGTGGGAAGCGGGCGAGCCCAGTGGGTCAGATGCTGCCAACAGGTCACGGGTTCCATCCTCAGGCACATCTGTCCTCTTGGCTCTGATACGTGAACACAGGATGCACCTTCCACACAGGACATTTTTTCTCTGGGAATCCATTCAGCTCCCTACTTCCTAGCACATTTGTAAATGATTTTCTTATTAAATGAATATTTCAGATGGAAGAGTCTATCAACTCTAATACTGTACCCCCAAATTCCCTGGGGTGAATTTGTCTTTCTAATAGTTCCCTTTACAAAATTCTTGCTGCATAGGTTGTTGAATTTCTTCTATTATTCTATTTCTTGACAAGCAAAGAGGCTGTCCCCCGTTTGTTTCCTGTCCTTAGGACTCTGCTTTAAGGCTGGGTCTGAGTCAAGCTTGAACCCTAGTGTAAGCCGGTGCCTGGCACATATCAGATTCTCTACAAACGTTGATGGAACACCCAGGTCCTGAGGGACAAGCAAGAAACAAAGTCAAGAGTTGGGAGCTGGCAGAAGCGTAGTGGGGCAGGAAGGAGCCGCCTGAGGAAGGGTTGCTGGCCGAGCCTGCTGCCCACACTGGCAGGGAAGGCTCGAGCGGTGCACTGAGCTGCCCAAAGGTACATTGCGTAAAGCCAGTTTCCGGTTCACAGCAAAATTAGGCAGAAAGTATGGACGGTTCCCATATCCCCCTGCCCCACACATGCCGAGACTCCCCCATTATCCACATCCCCCACCGGAGTGAAGCATTTGTTACAATTGAACCTAAAGTGACATCACCCAAAGTCCATAGTATACATTAGGTTACATTCTGTAGGCTCTGAGTAATGAATAATGAACAGTGACAATGAATACTGGCATGTACCTACCACTATAGTATCAAATCGCTGCCCCAAAAATCAAAGGTACATTTTGACAGTGGACATGAATAAACAACTTTGTCCTCGGACTTCTCTTAGGAGGCATTTTCCCAGCCCACAGCCAAAAGTCCCCAAGAATTCTTCAGATATCCACATGGGAAACGAAAGCCCATCCAGGATCCTGGCCGATGTGAAGGGAGCCTGTGGCTCCATTCCCAGCATTCTCTGGAGTTTAGCTTGAGAAAATAATAAGAATCCTATAGGATCAGTGATCTCACTCATTTGGACTATAGTAAATCTCTTCTATATTACTGCTCAGCCTCTGAGAATATTATATTGGGTCTCATTTTATTAAAGAATGTCATGCATGCCCAGAAGTCGCTATTTAATTTTTAGCTGCAAGATACAATTTTGAAAAACCATTATCTAGAAAGTGCAATAATCAAACAATGTAATCAGGAATGTTAAACCTTCTTGGAATATTGTTTTAAATGCTTGCCAGCTGGAAGCCAGAGTTGACAAGGAAGTGTGTGACTTGGTCAGCTTTGTAATTTGTCAAAGCATCTACACCTTCCAATAAGATACATTTGTTAAAATATGGTTTTTCCCTGCATGATTGTTTTGAAACTATCAAAAATACAAAATCCTTAAACAAAGAAGACAGGTTTGCATTTTCTATTTGTTCCAACCTAAGATTTAGGATTAAATCACTTTAAGAGACACAATTGACTCCTTTCTCAGAGATGCCAGACGGTCCACATATATCACCAATTGCCTTTCTGGCTGCTCTGTGAGATCAGACTCGTAAATTTTGTGACATGTGGAAAATATCAGAAAACCACAGCATGCATTTTTAAGCAGGACTCACACTGTCCTGAAACATCGTGGGTAATTCACCCTTTCATTTCATCACCCACCCATGAAGCGCTACAGAAGGGCCAGCGGGGTAATCAGCCGGCGGCTGGGCATCTCGGGGGTGACTCAGTTGTTTGGGACATTGGGGAGAAGTGTGAAAGTTGTGTTTCTGGTCTTTTCTTTGAGCAGACGTGCAGTCCTATTATTCTGTCATTCAAACAGCTAAGGAAGGCCCACTTCTGGGGAAAAAAATCCCCATCTCTCTTCACCAGAGTCCCTGAGACCCCCAGCAAGTCACCCCTCCAAGCAAGTCCAATCACCCTCACTTACTCACGAGGAGGAACCTGGGTCCTTAAATGACCCTGGAGAGGATGGTAAGTAAAGTCTGGACCTGGCTTTGGCCGGCACTTTAGGCTCTCATGTCTCTGAAAGTCCACAGACCCAAGAAGGGCTGAAGGGAAATGGGGGTGACAACCGTGAAAGCAATGAGCTCCCCGGTGGGAGGCAGGGGAGGAGTGTGGCTGCCAGCTGAGGTTAGTTAGTGGCCTCGCAGGCAGAAACTATCAGACCTCAAGCATTTAAGGCAAAAGGGCATTTGGGGTGTTTGGAAGAAAGGGAGTAGACATGAGTTGGGGTGCCCACATTTGAACCCTGTCTCTGTCATTGAGCAGCTTCATGGCCCTAGGCAAGGTACCTAACCTTTCTATACCTCAGTTTCCTTATCTGTAAACTGGGGGGTGATACTCATGCCAACCTTATAGGACGCTGTAAACATCGAATGGTTTATTGCATGTATTATAAAATGATAGCTAACAAAGTGAGCACGCCAACGCGTGAGCCACCCTTACCAGTCATGGCAATGTCACTCCAAACGGCCCAGCTCCAGTAACTTCCCTCATTCAAAGAACACCAGGATCTTTCCACCCTGGCAGGCCAGCCAGGAAGCTGGGAAGAAAACACATTAGAAATCTCTGCAAAAATGAACATTTCTTTCCAGGGAGGGAGAAAATGGGGTCGTTGCAGACCCCAGGTAGCCTGTATGATTCACTCAGAACCAGAACTGGGGCTGTCCAGTCTGACCCCCTATAGAGGGAGCTCAGCTCCTCCGTCATCTTAGACCAGCAGGACCAGCTCTCCTCCTCCGGGGAAGAATCGCACAGTGTAGGGCTGGACGCGACCCCCGTAGGACGGCCGGGGTTCCTGGGGAGAGAGAAAGTTGACTGAAGAAGTTCTGTGTTTGAGGGAAAGCCACTATTTGTCTCCCAGGGCCAAATGCAGAGCAGAAAATGGACCCCCAGCGCCACTGAGGGATTGACGGTTATTCCAGCAGTGCCACGCACACTCGCTGGGCACCACCGCAGCCCTAGGCCGTCAGGAACCGCACCGTGTAGCCGAGGGGGGCACGTGGTGCACAGGCCGCTGCAACATGAGCGGCGAGAGCCGTGGTTTTGGAACCCGCTGGGTGCTGTGGGCGCCCAGGGCAAGGACCCCAGGACAGCCCGGGCTTCTGCAGAAGGTGCTTCGGAAGAGCTGGTGACGCCAGAGCTCACTTTGGAAGGAGAAAAAGGAGCAGACTCAGGGAAGAAACTCGGAAAGTGCAGAGAGCGAAGAAGCGGGGGCTGAAGTGCCCGCACAGTGGAAGCGGGAGAGGCTGGAGGGATGGGGCCAGGGCTGCGGGGCCTCGGGGCCATGGGAAGGACTGGAGCTCGGAGAATGGGAGCCATCCGCAGGATTTTCAGCAGAGAAACTGTGCAACCAAACGTGGAATCTGGAGGAGCCTTTCCGGGGCTGGCTGGGTGGCAGACAGAGCGCGGTGGGCAGGCCTGGAGGAGTTTGTGTGTTTGCTACCTTGAGGTTGCCCCAGGCTTTTCCCTGGCTCCTCGGTGAACAGCAGGACTTCCCAGAGGCCTAGGGACCAGTATCACACATGTGGAGGCGTAGCCAGCAAACACCCCTCCATGTCAACGGGCCTTAATCATTCCCCTCACCCCGACACAGCCCATGTGTTTCAGGAGAAACTCGATTGCTCTCCTGAGGCACGAAGCTTAGGCTGCAGTGAGTGAGCACAGCTCTGTCCCCCTAGTCACAGTGTTTGCTTTGGGAATGGGCAGGCGACTCAGTTCAGGCTGCTGACACCCAACACGGCATTTCCAGGGCCTCCAGAGGTGAGATGTGCGGATATGAGCCTGGAACATGAAGGAAGGCAGCCCTAGGACAAAGTTGGCCATGGATAGCACAAAACATCAGAAAAACAGACCCAAGGCTCTGATGATGGGGTGAAACCAGATCAAACCAGATATGAGGCACACATCACTCTTCCCAGAACAAACTTCTGGACTTTTCAGTTATACAAGCCAATAAATTCCCTTTGTTTATAAACTTTTTGTCTTGGTTTCAAAAGCTCAGAGTTCAGGGGCAATAACCCAGCGCACAGTGGCCAGAACTTACAAGTTATAAACATGTAAAAAAAAATCATGATGAGGTTTTCCTGACACCATTTTAGAAAACTTAAAAATTGTTTCAAATTAAATCCATTTTGCAAAGCTTTTGCTAGGTGGGACTTGCCTCCCTCTCAAATCCACTTCCGCTCTGGGTCCCACTAACACAGTGGTGTGCTGCCACCTGCTGGTAATAAGGCAGAACTTGCCCCAGAAAATAAAGTGAGTGTTAAGATGGAAAAGGCCTTCAAGATCCCAGTGGGAAACAGAAAGGGGAAATTCATTCTGCGCTGATGTACATTTGTGAGCTGTTTGAACCTGGCTTAGTATGTGTTTTTTTAAAATATATATTAATTTTTAATTCTCACCTGAGGATATGTTTTTATTGATTTGAGAAAGAGGAAGGAAGAGAGGAAGGGAGAGAAACATTGATGTGAGAGAGAAACATACATAAGAAAAAAATACAGATATTCACTTTGGGAAATATTTATTCTTCTTCACTGTTTCACCAATACTTATCATTTTCTTGAAAAGCAACGAAGTACAACAATGACACCACAGTAAAAACTTTCTTGTTTTCTTTTTGCACATCTGGAAACACACATTAACTCTAGTTTGCCTCTACTAACTCTGCCTGAAGCAGCAGCCACTTCATTATTCCTGCTTCGAGGGCAGGTAGCCAGCCCCTTTCTAGCCTATTAGACCTTCTATGCAGAGGTCAGGCCTGCGTCCAGTGTCTCTCTATGCAGGAAACACTTATCAAGCTCTCCAAGTGTTTTCTTTAGAGACTCTC
Source organism: Miniopterus schreibersii (assembly GCF_964146895.1). Taxonomy (NCBI): domain Eukaryota; kingdom Metazoa; phylum Chordata; class Mammalia; order Chiroptera; family Miniopteridae; genus Miniopterus; species Miniopterus schreibersii. The sequence goes on along the minus strand of NC_138109.1, from coordinate 58,527,359 downwards.
TAGGTTTGAAGCACAGAGTAGCCGCAGGCCCCTCCCACCAACTCTGGGAGGGATGGGCCTTGAGAGCAGATCACTCTGAAAGTTCTCTGCAAATCCTCTTTTCCTTTTCCACGTGGTTAAGAAATTTAAGAGTTCTTGACACTATTTTTGAAATTTCTGCACAGTGTCCCCTTTGGAATTTAGCATTTATTATATTCATGTCCCAATCAAAACTAAGTAAGAATCCCATCCTAAATGCTGCTACAAATTCCCTCCTGGCCTCCATTTGAGGTGGACCTGACCAGGACAGGGAGACTAGCAGCAGCCTCAATCCACCAGCAGGTGGCATCCCAACCAGCCCTATTGCCAGGGCTCTACCTAAGATCCAGCTTGGTGCCAGGGCCCTCCACCATCACCCTGCCCCCCAAACCCTCCCTCTACTACAGACACCCTGCAGCCTGCCAATGGATTCACCTAGATGTTACCTGGGCTTTGGCTTCAATTCTCCAGTAAGTCCACAGACTCGCAGAGGCCTTGAAACTGCCTAATTCCTATAGGACACACCCCTCCCAGAGATCTTTTCCTGTTACCCCAACTTGAACCCCCACCACCACTGGCTGAGGCTGACTTGGCTGGGCATTTCCCTCGTGTGCTTCCACAGCTATCTTCTGCTCTGCATTAGAGCACCTGGTAATGACCATGCCGTCTTTACCAAGCTCAAATTTTCCAGGTCCGTTAGAACACGGTACCCTGGACTGTCAGCCAACCTCATAGGAATTCACCCTATGCCCAAGCTAGTTTTTCCTGGCCCCTTCCTAGCTGGTTCAGGAGCCACTTCCTCTCTCGAGGCAGTGTGCAGGCTGCTCCGCAACATCCCCAATACCTGTGCATTTATTGCCCAGAGCCTGCAAGGTCCGGTACGATCTGGGCCCACTCCAGCCTCATGTCTTACCCTCCTTTCTCCAACCTTTCCCCACTGACTGCACCAACTTTCCTCCTTTTCTCAAACAGAGGTGTTCGAAGCTGGGGGAAACCAAGCTCACACCAGCCTCGGGGCCTTTGCACTGCTGTTCCCTCTGCCTTCTGCACTCCAGCTTATGCCCAACCCTATCTTCCCAATCACGTCTCAACTCAAATGTCACCTCCTCAGAGAAGCCTTCCCTGATTATTCTATCTAGACTACCAACTGCTGTAACACTCTATGCTCTTCCCCTATTTTCTTCAAATACTTGTCACTCTCTGAAGTTGTCTTACACCCTTTTTACTTATTTGTGTATTATCTAGACAGATAATAAAATGTACGTAGAATATAAGCCCCGTAAGGACTGAGATCTCGTCTGTCTTGTTCGCTGCTATATCCCCAACATCTAAAACAGAGCATGGCATTAGTGGAGACTCAACCGATATCTGTTAATGAATGAATGAGTGAAGTGCACCCCAGGCCACCTGGCCTGAGTGTCACATCCCCAGCACCTTCAGTTCATCTGCGTAAAACACTGCCACATCATCTGAATCCAATTACATTTCTTAGTCTCTGCCCTGTGCTTGTTGGTATAAACTCCAGTTGCTCTTGGAAACCAACCTTCCTGCTATTTCAAGGGTCTTCAACTTGAACTCCCTCTGCTGCCGGCTGGTACCTGACATGTTTCTCTAGTCCAGTTCCCCGTGGGGTGTCCCCTGCTGAGGCTGCTGAGGCCCACAGGCCCCATGAAGCTCCCCAGGCCTTGCCACAGCTGCCCTCCCCCTCCAATGGGCACCCATGTTGTACGATGTCGCCCTTCACTGTGCCACAACGCTGGGCACTGAGGGCTCAATGACTTGGGCAGGCCCCTCTCCCCTGCCCTTGTGTTAACTGGCTCTGTATGACCAGAATGTCTTTCCCTTCTAATCCATCTCTCATTCTTTTCTTTTTTTTAAGATTTTTTTTTTTTTTTTTTTTTAGAGAAGAAGGGAGAGGGAAAGAGAGAGAAATATCAGTGTGAGAGCATAATATGGATTATCTGCCTCTTGCATGCCCCTTACTGGGGATAGAGCCCAAAACCCAAGCATGTGCCCTGACCGGGAATCCAACTGGTGCACAGGACGACACACAACCAGCTGAGCCACACCAGCCAGAGCCCACCTCTCATCTTTTAGGTATCAGCATTAATGACTGCTATGGACTGAATATTTATGTCTACCCCTGGCCCCAATTCATAGGTTGAAATCCTACCCCCAAGGTGATGGTATTAGTAGGTGGGGCCTTTAGAAGGTGATTAGGTCATGAGGGAGCAGCCACATGAATGGGAGTCTTGCTCTTACTAAAGATTAGTGCTCCTATAAAAGTGCTCTGGGCCGAGAGCACTACCAAAGCTCTATCCCACAGAGCTCCTGGGCCCCTTCTGCCACCTGAGGACACAGCAAGAAGTCTGCAGACTGGAAGAGGGCTCTCACTGGGCCATGCTGGCACCCTGATCTCAGAGTTGCAGCTTTCAGATGTGTACAGTCAATTTCTGTTTATAAGCCATCCGGTCTGTGGTATTTTGTTACATCAGCTCGAATGGACTAAAACAATGTCCTCTGTGAAACTGCCCTGTGTTTGGAGCAGGGAACACTTGGCACGTTCACCTGCACTGGGGGTGTTACACCTTCACCTTGATCCTGAGCTCCTCCTGCTCAGCCTCCTCACTGCTCCTGCCTCCCGAGCCCCACATTGATCTCTGCTGACTGGTTCTACCTGGGCCCTTGGAATCTCTCTGCTATGGGGTCTGGAATGAAGTGCACCTGAGTTCAAAACCTAGCTTCCCCAATCACTGGCGCTGTGTGACCTAGAGCAGTCAACAGAACCTCTCTGAGCCTCCTCCGCCTCTTCTATAAAATGAGGCTGATAATAGCATCTGCCCCATAGGGTAGCTGTGAGGCGCAAATGAGATGGACAGTGCACGTAAAGTACGTACGAAAGGGCCTGGCACGGACCTGGCATTCCACAGCGGCAGCTGTCATTACTGCAAAATCCTAGGCTGCTCCCAACATCTCTCATCGCCAGGGAGAAGCTCCATTTGAAGACAACTCCTTTTCCTCAGCTTTCCATTCCCAGCACCTAGGATGGTGCCTGATGCCCAGTGGGTGCGCGAGTGTTGGCTGAGCTGGAAGATTTGATAGCACTAAGTTCTTTCTTCTCATTTAGACCTAATCTTTGTTAAGGATAAAGATTATATGTTAGTTTGGGGTCGTTGTCTTTGTTTTTTTTTTGTTTTTTACAGCATGACTTTTTTACTTATTGTGGTAAAATATATATAACCATAAACTTTACCATTTTAATGGTTTTTAACTGTACAGTCAGTGGCATTAATTATATTCACATGTTGTGCAACCATGTGGATTTTTGTTGTTTTTTTGTAACTCCTCACAGTCAGCATGCAACCGGGAATAGAAGCTGAGTCTACACAGACTTGGTGGATGTGAGTCAAGAAACCCCCCACCAGCAGGTTGGCCTCGTTCAGAGAGGGCCTGGGCCTGGCCCCCACCCTTCACACACAGTAGGTGCTCAGTAAATGTAACAAGAGCCACCAGCAGAAGTGGAAAGCTGGCAGGAAAACAGGACGGAGGCTTAAGTCATGTTGTTTAGGGACTACAAACTTTTTTTAAAAACCATGTTTTTATTGATTTTAGAGAGAGAGGAAGGGAGAGGCTACCTCCTGAACACCCTCTACGGGGGATGGAGCCCCAAACCCGGGCATGTGCCCTGACTGGGAATTGAACTGGCGACCTCTTGGTGCGGGACGACGCTAAACCAACTGAGCCACACTAGCCGGGCACAACGTTTTTTTGTATTGTTTGTTTTTAACAAGTTGTTTTGAATACGTTGCAATCACACACACAAATCCACACGTGGGGTGTAAAATAGGAGACGGGCAGCTTTGGATGCATTCTCGGGTGGCGGCACCTGCCTTTGCCGAGTCACGGCTGCTCCTGTGGACGGCATGGCTCTGCAGGCCACTGCTGGCCCTTCGGTTACTCCCCTGGTCCCTTAGACATCTGAGTTTCCGACCCCTGTGGTAAGAGTGAGATGAACTGGGCTCGCCATCCATCTCCTCAACTTCGAGCCTCCATGTCTTCGCCTGTAGGATGGGAGAGATGGCAGCGTCTTCATGGGGTGTCTGTGAAGAGTGTTGCTAAGTAACACGCATGAAAGTGTGTAAGAAAACGTCAGAGCTTTGATATAAACACTAACCCCATGTCACGGGCCTGCCGCCCCAGCCCTCTGTGCTGCAGGAGGACGCGTGGAGTCGCCTCCAGGTTTGGCATCTCCGGGTTCTGTACATTCAGCACTCGCCTGGAAAGACACCAGCACCTGGGAGAGCGAGGGCACTGTCTGCTCAGCACATGGCAGCTGACAGGTGCCCCCTCACCCGCCAGTCATCTGAGGGCCATCGCAGAGTCCCTGCTGGGCAGTCACCCAGGCACAGGCCTGCTCTCCAGCATCTTCCATCCGAAAGCCCTCGACACACTGGACAGCGGCCCACGGGCCTGCTGCTCCACATTGCACGTCGGTGCACGAATGTGCTGCAAGATTTGCCACAACTCACAGCCAGCTTCCAGGGCACCACCAATGTCCCTCTGCGTCCTCTCCCCTTAGAGCGGGGCTGTGGTTTCTGTGATAACTTTTCAGCCTCAAAGCCTGCAGGAAATAAGGGCTCTTTCCCATTAAGTCCTTTTTAGCAAACTCTTTTCTCACAATTCACCTCAAAACTCAGGTCAACTGTGTTTCATTAGTAGCATCTTGATACTAAAAGAGTTCAAGACAGGCAATAAATAGAAAGGTAAGTCAGGTGATAGGGTTTTGAAATGAAACAAGTTTGTAGAGTAACTGGTTCCAGATTGCCTTACAGTCTTGCCTGGCAGGTAGAAATTTAGTCCTGATAGCAAACCAGATGTCACGCTTGCTCTTCGGAGACATTTGCTTTTATCTCCGGCAGTTCCTGATGGAAGAGATACGAAGAAAAGACTAGAGCCTTGTTTAAACAGGGAGTAGCGTGTTTGCATCCTGACACCGGAGAGGGTCTGATCACCTGAGAGCTTCCAATCTGGGTCTTAACAGCTTTCAAAAATCAAACACGTTAAAACAAAACAAAACAATGTAAAACCAAAGCACAGAGAGGCAGCCGCACATTTTGCAATCATTGCTGGAAGGAGACAGAATGTGCCCGTGATATAAAAACCAACTACAAGGAGAGATGTGTGCTTTGGTTCTTCTAGACGAAAACAAGGCCTCAACAAACTAGCTAGTGGTTTTACAGAAAACAAGCAGTCACTTGACCACGTGTCCCCGTAGCAATGAACCCAGGGACTCCTCAGAGACTCGCCTCAGCCAGAGTCTCCCCACCAGGGCTCCCGGCAGCATCCCGCCCTGGGCCTCTTCTGCACCTTCCTTTCCTCTTTCTCTCCGAAGCAGTCCTGGTCGGACCTTCTGAGTCAGCAAATATAAGTGCTCGGGCTCTTTAGTAAGTCCTACAAACCCACTGCAAACTGGCATAAGAACAGCACAGTCCTCAGAACCCCAATAGCTCTGACCGAGGGACCTTCTCTCCAGACCTCTGCCATTAACAGGAATCAGCTCCCAAGCCCTGGTCCCAGTGTCTCTCAGCTCAAAATCTTAAGAGACCATTTGTTCCAACTTGGCTCACATGTCCATCCTGCTCCAGTCAGCTCTGCCCAGGAAGGAGGGTCTCATCCTGAAGTCGGGGGAGGGCTGGTAGAGTGGGCCATGGGCTGGCCAGATGTCCTGGGAGGAATCTGCCATGTTACATGGCTTGGTTTTGATTAGCCGTTGTGATGGGGGTGGGGGAAGTTCTGTGGAGAGGGACTCCCAGAGAAAAGTAGTATTTATGAGGAATGGGAGATTGCACGGCGAACTACAGGGCTGTGGTGGGGAGGGGTTGTATTAGTTTTCTATTACTGAGATAACAAATGACTACAAATTTAGTGGCTTAAAACTACACAAATATATTATCTTACAGTACTGTAGTTAAGAAGTCTGACAGCTCTCATTGGGCTGAGATTAAGGAATCAGCAGGGCCTTTCTGGAGGCTCGGGGAGAATCTGTTCCTTTGCCTTTTCTGGCTTCTGAGGCCACCAGGGTTTTCTTGACTGTAGCACCTTCCTCCATATTCAAAGCCAGTAATATATCCCTTCTTGTCCCCTCTCCAATTGTCACAACTCCCTCACTAGCCACAAAAGGGAAAGGTTCTTCACTTTCAAGGACTTGTGTGATTAGATTGGGCACAATTGGATAGATAATTCAGGATAATCTCCCCACCTCATGGTTCCTAACTTTAATCCTATGTGCAAAGCTCATTATGGGTTGAATTGTGTCCCTTCTACCCCAAATCCATATGTTGAAGACCTAAACACAGACACCTTTGGGAAGGCCATTATTCTGTTTACCACAGGTTTAACCAGTGGATCCCAGTCAACTGTAATTTACTTGACTTTGTTTTGGGGCTGTGCCCATAGCTTGTGTACTGTAAGTGAAGTAATGGACTACACCACAGGCTTGTTGCTCACAAACACCCTGAAAGCAAGAGAGCAGACTCAGAACAATTGGTCTTTGCACGAGAGCATTGTCCAGCTTTAGACACACTGGTATTTGTAAACCACAATGCGGGGGTGCTGGTATTTGTTGCTATTTTTGAGGGGGAGACATTGTGTTTGCAGAATCCAGTGAACTGGACATTGTTAGCTACTTAGTTAGAACAAAGAATTAAAATGGCAGCAAAATGGCAGAATAGGAGTTTTCTGCCATATTCCCCCCAGAAAACAGCGAGTTTGACAATTCCCCATGGATGAGAGTGCCTTTAGAGAGTCCAAGAGTTCAGTGGAGAACTTCCAGGACACCTTTGAAGAAAAAATAAATAAATCCAAGATTGGACACATTGAAGAGGGTAAGAGGACAAGTTTAACCTTACTAGTGTCACCTGTCCCCCAAGGTAGCACAACTGAATGATAAGAGAGACCATCTAGGTCTGCGATTTCTTTCATGGGGGAGAGAGAGTGTTGAGTGAGCACCTGGCTCCCTCCAGCTGTGCAGAACACTGCAGAGGCCCACTTCTTTCTCGCCCCATCTAGCACACTGAGGTGTGCTCCCCAACTCTGGGGTGGAGAGGGGCTGGGAGACCAGCAGACAGGCTCTCGGAGGGCATCAAAGGGACATGGATCCTACTAACTGCTTAGTGGAATCCATCAGAAAGCTGGCCCAGGAGACACTGGATGCACCCCCCTGTAGATCCCTGATACGGCCCACCGGCACCCCAAACACTCCATTTGCCTCACCTCCACACACCCCTACCTTTGGCTTGTTCCCTGCGTGCCCTGAGAATGGGAGTGTGAACCTTTGCAGATGGCTAATGAACACTAGCAGAAAGCCCACTGACTGCAAGATTGGGTGAGCGCATACTAACTGAGCATTCGGCGCCACCCTAAGCAAAGCAAACAGGAGGCTGTCAGCACGTGGCCTGGCTTTGCAGAATCAAGAGAAACCTGCAATCTGAAGAATTTCCCCCAAAGAGGGAACAAGAAATGGGGAGCAGGTGAATCCACAGAAAAGGTTGGAGAAAGCCTCAGAATCCCTAGCAGGGCTGACAGAAGGCGCTTCTCTCCCAAAGCCACTCACTGAAGACTGGAAGAGGTGTCCACTTCTTCAGATGCAAAGACGGCAATGCAAGACTTCATGGAAGTGATAAATCAAGGGAACATGACACCACCAAAGGAACACAATGATTTTCCAGTAACTAACACCAAAGTGAAGATCCGTGATCGCAAGTGTTCTCCACTCACACACAAAAGGCAAGTACGTGAGGAATGGAAGTGTTTATCACCCTGATTGTGGCAATCATTTCACAAAGTCAAATCATCATGCTTTGTGCTTTAAATTATATAGTTTTGTCAATTATACCTCCATAAAGCTGAAAAAATGTCAAAATCTTGAAATTGCAAAATCTGAGTAATTGGTTATGAAGATTCACTACTATCTTCTATTTTGCCTGTTTATAAAAATAAAATGTTGAATGTATGGAGCAGTGAAAGATGAGGTTGGAAAAGTCGGCTGGGCCCACCTGGAGTGGGCTTAAATGCCAGTTAGAAACTTGGACTTTACAAGTAATGGGGGAACACTGGATGCTTTCAAGCCTGAGCAGGTGAAGGTCACTGTCAACATGAAGGAAACAAGGAGTCCAGAACCTTGACTGCTGCAGGGAGAGCGGGGTGGGGAAGCCAGGTGGGAGCCGGTGACAGATACACTTGCAGCCCAAAGAGCCCATATGTGCTACGTTCCCTCTGGTGTGAGTTCACTATAGAGAAGTTGACTCTCCTATACTGCAGCGAGCAAGTGCCCCTTCAGCCCACGCGTGGGCCGGGCTGAACTCAGCAAGGTCCCTCTCCCCTGCTGGTCACTGGCGCTGCTGGTTGGTTTACGCCACATGCCAGAGAGCAGAAGTAAAATAATTGCCATTAAGACATGAAAACCAACATACATTAGCCAGAAAAGGAAATCTGCGACTAATAAGAAAATAGCAGATTCATGCTCTTTTATTATTAGTTATATATATTATTATGTATTCATGCTCTTATTATCCAGGGGGGAAAAAAAAGTGTTCCCCTTGCCTCATTTCTCCTGCCACTGCCTTAGCACATTCCTTTCCTCTTCCGCTGGGACCGTGCGATACTTGGTTCCCTGCTTTCAGTCTCTGTCTTCTTGCCTGTGTTCCTCTAGCTGCTGCATTTGTAGTCCAGAAAAAGAAAAGTAAAACACAGACACACACAGAGACAGACACATGCAGGCAGATCTGACCGTGCCCTTCACCTGCTTAGACTTGAGAGCACTCAGTGGCTCCCCATTACCTGTAAAGCCCAAGTTTGTAAAGTACCCCTGGTGGGCCCAGCATACTCTTCCAACCTCATCTTTCATGGTTCCACACATTCAAGAACCTATTCCAGTGTTTCTCAAAGCGTGGCTCCCGAGCACCGGAGTTAGCGCCCTGGAACGCTTGTGACGAACCCCCGGCTGACTGATCGGCCTTTGACCCGCACTTGCAGCAACTTTTCCACACTCACAGCTGGGCTGCTGCTCTGGAGTCAGCCGTACCCTTCCTCTGTGCATTTGTGCTGGGCCCACAGCTCCTTCTCCTTGCGTATTTTCTTTTTAAAAAAAATATATCTTTATTGATTTTAGAGAGAGGAACGAAGAGGGAGAGAGAGATAGAAACATCAATGATGAGAGAGTTGTCATTGACCGGCTGCCTCCTGCACGCCCCCCACTGGGGATCGAGCCCGAAACCCAGGCATGTGCCCTGACGGGGAATCGAACCCCGATCTCCTAAATCCTAGGTCGATGCTCAACTGCTGAGCCACGCCCGGCTGGGCTGTGTATTTCTTTTGAGGCATTGTGCAGATAGCACCTTCATCTCATAAGCCAAATAAATCGCTCCCCTACCTCTATTCCCTTCGCACTGTATACAGACCCCAGAACGCAGCCTTGCTTTACAGATGTTGGCTGTGAATCTGTGTCATTGGCTGGGTTATGAATTCCTTGCCATTGGGAAACACGTTCTATTCACCTTTTTCCCTGAGTGACTATACAATTTCTCCGTTTCTACAATGGAAAATGTGTAACTGACATGTTTCTCGTTCCCCTTAGCCACCTAATATGCTTGGAGTCAAATTCACAGCTCAAGTATCACAATCATAAAGGCTGCCATTGGCGGTGCAGCCATGTCCTCTTTTCTGCCTGGACTCTACCTATTTTAATTTATATTTTCCTTGCCCAGAATATTAAAAGCCTGTGTTTGGTCATTTTATTTTATATGTTTCTGCTATAAGCTGCCTCAGGTACTTTCTGGAACAGGATGAGAGAGATAAATTAATTATTCATCTCAGTATTTCTACCACCCAGGACAGCATTTGGCAGGTAGAAAATACTCAAATAACTGTTTGTTAAATTTAATCAAAGGAAGAAGGTTATGTGGATTCTGTGGCAGCTATTTTACTGATCACTTAGAAGACTTTTGGTTACATCTGATTTTGATCACAGCGTTCACGAGCTAAAGCTGCTAGAAGAATGCCTGATGGATAAGGTGCCTCCTACTATACAAAATTCACTTGATTTCAGAAACCTAATTATCTTAGTTTTCCTCCTGATCCATGTGTAAGCCATCTTAGGGACGCAGGCTACTCATGAACTCTGTAATCTGTGATTAATTTTAAAGGTGGTGAACAGGTAGATTTCTGCCGAGAACTGAGAAGGTGAACAAGTATATGATGTCTGGGCGAGAGGAGAGAGCAGTGTTCAAATCTGATTGCACAAGGATGGAGCCAAGGACGAGGCACAGGATGCCGAGGAAGGGATGTCACATAGAGGAGATGGCAATAGACTGAGCGTGAAAACCCAGGAGTAAATGCCAGACTCTGTTTCCTGAAGATACAGCGCTGTAATGTCCCCACGTGCTGCTGGAGAGAGGAGTGTTCAAGCACATAGTTAAAAATGTCAACATCAAACCACTGCAACCTAAAACTATAAAAAGCTAAGAGAAAAATCTTGAGACAGGGAAAAAAATTCACTTTTTATACTCATTTTTCTTCAATTTACATCTAATATTTCTTCCAGAAAAGCCATCTTTTCCATCCCTACGTATTATATCTGAAGAAATAACAGCAGCACCCAAGTCTCTCTAAATTGGAGATTTTTTTTCCTAGGAAACACATGAGCATGTGCAGTCTTGACTTTCAGTTGTCACCTCAACTTTCTAAACAAGTCCCTCACGCTTCCAGTTAGCTATTTTCAAAGCATCATTCAATTGGAACTTTTTTTCCTTTGAAGAAAAATAAAAGGATGCTCACCACCAATTGTTACACATAACCAACTACATGTAAAATCACATGTCTAATTTAAATTTTCTTCCAACATCTTTGTTTCAATCAAAAACATCAATTTAGAGTGTTTTCCCCATGAAAACCTAGAGAATATGAAATAATTCTTTGAACAACACAAAAAAGGTGTTAATACTAAATAGATTAAGATGGAAAGTTTGTAGGAAAGAATTTGGTCACATTGTTACCATGTGACATATGATGTGACAAAAATCCTGGTCAGTTATAATAAAATATGGCTCTTTCCCCAAAAATGAAATTAACAGAGGGCCTGCTAGTTATAGTTTGGAATATCTGGTTTGTTTGTGTTGTCCTGGGTCAGTGAGCTCTTAGTACTGGCTGAGAGTTTGGTCTGGGCCTCAAAGGGTTAGGTGTTAATGGCAGGGCCAGTTACCTAGACAGCTGAGGCAAGGAGGCCTGCTTAACCTGTGATTGGAGGACCAACTGGCAGGTTATGAGACCAGGGTCAGAGGTTATGTGCCAGCCCTTCTATGACAGAGGCCACCTGTTCTGCTCCAGGGAGCTGAGAGCCAGGTGAGTCTCTAGTTTGTCACCCCCAGTCCTAGCCTATGGGCCTGTAGGCCTAGCCTTCCCACGTCTGAACCCATGATTACACCATCTATGCAGGCAAACAGTAAATTCAAGGGGACCCGATGCTTGGTGTGAGATTAACCTGGCTGCCCTAAGCCCAACTGAAGGTGGAGGCAGCCTGGGATCTCTCTGTGCTCACTAGGCTATCTCAGTTTTCTTTGAACCCCTCTGCAATCCCCCAATTCCTGAAATCTTAGAACTGCTTTTTTCCCTCCGTAACACTCTAGTTTCCCTTCTGGGACCTTTAACGGAAGTCCTGACACGTTGTCAGAGTTTGGGCAGCCCTGCCCCGGAGCCTGGACCCCCAATTGTTGAAAACCAGGTACACCATCCCCCGCCCCACATTCCCACTAGGGGCCTGTCTGGTTCATCTTCTCTCCAGTCCCTAATAACTTCCTTTCCATGCTGCCGTGTGCCTCACAGGGACTCCTGTTGTGATGTCAAAATCATAAATAATACAAGCTACCATGTCTTTAGCTCTTGCCACGTGCCAGGCAGTATGCTGAGAACTTTATATACATTAACTTGGCTCACCCTCCCAACAGCAGGGTGAGGTAGGCACACTGTGTTGATTTTACAGCCAAGTAAACTAAGGTTCAAAGAAGTTCAGTAGCTTGCTCAAGAGAACAAAACTCCTGAGGTCAAAATCACAGTTCCCGACTCTATCCCTTACAATGAATTAGAAACAAAGCAGTCTAGCATCTGAAAGCTGTTCTGTTGACATTGTTTGGTATGTTGGACGTGTCCATATACCACTCTAAGTCCCTGCAGCCCTGCCTCTTCCTCCAGCCACTGAAGAAGCAGCCCCTGCTGTGCAGGCTTTAATCGGCTTCACGCACAAGCACCCTGGCGGTGCCTGGCTTCGGCCTCGCCTCATCCTCTCGCTTCCTGCTCAGTGGCTTCTCTGAGGTTACCCCATGGGACAGCGTGGCACAGCATTCTCGCCGGGACAGCTCAAAGCGCGGAGGAGTTAACAGCTGAGGCCACGTTTGTCTAGGGGCAGATCAGAACTAATAAATACGTTTCCTTCTTTCATCCCCCATGGACATTCTGAAATACATTTCGTATGGATCCTCAGAAAGTTCCTCAGGGTCAAGCTGAGCTAGATGCCCAAGCTGTGGTCAGTTCAACAACACATCCTTACGCTGGTTTTCCTTTTGTCTCTGTTGTTTTTCCCTCACTTCTGTCCCCTGGGACCACATCCCAAGTAAACTACCTGCATTCTCAGGACAAACTATCTTTGTCTCAGGCTCTGCTTTTAGAGGAACACAGATAGGTGGACAGAGAAGTACCCATTTCTCTAGAATGCCTGTCTGTTCATCCACATATTACTCTGCTAGTGACCACAGTAACTTTTCTCTCCATTTTTGTTCAATTGTTTTCATCCTGGGGACATGATGGGATCCCAAACCTCCTTCCTTTTCAAAAGCCACTACTGACTGAACTGTCCTGAAGAGATTAGGACAAAGATCTGACCCTGGCAGAGTGCAGCCAACATCCCTGAGCCAAAGCCATAGTTAAGGGCGGGGCTTCCAAAGGTAGATGAAGAATGTGAATCTAGACAGAAGATAAAAGCTTTTTCCGCTACAAAAATAAAATCATTATTTTGAGAAGAAGATTCTCTCAGAATTGACACACAACTATTACACAAATGCAGGGTTGTGGCTGCAAGTCTATTTCTATCCTGTTCCCACCAGGCTTCTCCACAACTCTCTTCTGTAGCAGTCAAGGTTCTGGACTCCTTGCTTCCTTAAACCCTTTTTCCTTTTAATCACTGTTGCCTCTCCTCCCCACATACACTCTCAGTGGGGAGGTCAGTGCCATCACGTCAGCCTGAAGATGTGCTGAGGGAAATCAGAAAGATGAAACAGACCAAGAGAATCCCCAGTGCAGCCACACTGAGCATCTTATCCCAGCAGCAGACGCAGGCAGTGAGCACCCCTGAGTGCCCCACTTGAATTCCTTCCATCTTCTTGAGGGCAGGCAAAACTGAGGAGTATGCCTGTCTCTTTCCCAGCCCTGAAATAAAATTTATTCATTTTTCCAGATGTTCATTTAGATTTTATATGGAGACTTTCTGCTAAAATAAGCTTTATCCTTTCAATTATTTTCATTCTGGTGACCTTTATTTGCTTTTAGATGCAGTCATTTATTCTCTTATTCTGAGAATCCTAAACTTTAATAAAATCATGCTACACAAAGAAATACACAAAGAAATAGCACTTTTTTTTTTTTTTTTTGCTAAACCTAATAATAATTTAATGATTGCCTGCAAGTATTCTAAACTACTGTAGCAATAATCTCAATGGCCATTATCCTTCAGGCTGTGTCCCACGGCTGTAGACCTCTAGAACATATGGAACTATTATAAGAGATTATTAGATCTCTTTGATGATCACTTTTTTTGTGTATCAAGCATAATTTGTTGTCTAAGTACTTAATACCTATTGCACACATATGTATGACTTTTTAAATGTGTTTGTACATGTGCTGTGATTAGTAAAATGCAAACTCATAGGTTTATTTTTTATCTCAACATATGCCATGGTGAGGTTAGTCCTTTAAAATATTTTACATTTTATTTTTAATTTAATTTAATTATTATTTTTATTGATTTCAGAGAGAGAGGAAGGGAGAGGGAGAGAGAGAAAGAAACATCTATGATGAGAAAGTCGTTACTGATTGGCTGCCTCCTGCACACCCCCAACTGGGGATCGAGCCCACAACCCAGGCATGTGCCCTGACCAGGAATCAAACTGCAATCTCCAGAATCCTAGGTCGATGCTCAACCACTGAGCCACGCGGGCCAGGCTAAAATATTTTAAATTTTAAATTGAGGTCCTAGTGCCCCAAAATATCAGGGTAATCGATGTCATGGAAAGAAGTCCCAAGGCAGGAGTTTGTCAAGACTCAGTCCATGATCTAGCTCAGTCATTGATGGGCTCTGAAATCTTAGGCAAGGCATTAGTTTTGGTAAACCTTAGGTTTTTCATCTGCAAAAAGATAACCAAACCAACATCACAGAACCTTTATAAGAAATATAAATTAGGTCACGTTGAAGTTTTCAAGCTTTTAAAAATGTGTCTTCACTCAAAGATTTTGATTCAAAAGTAATGGGTGGTATCCAGCAGTCTATGTTTAAAAGATCTTTAGCTAATTATGATATAAAACTACCTTTGAAATGACCTATAAACTAATAAAATGTAGGTTAAATTCTTTTGAAGTTGTAAACTGCTATGAAAATAGAAAATATTATTACTAATAAGTAATAAGGAAATCTAAAAATCTCATGAAATTAATATTTAAGGACTTGTTTTCCAGCAAAAGACCCTGTAGGGTCCTGACCAATAGGATGCATCTGAGGTAAGTATTTCAGCACACCACTTTCATGTTCTTTGTCCAAAGGTGTAGAAAGCCGGGGGGGGGGGGGGGGGTGCAGATGAGGGAGGCGGGGGGGGGGGGGAATGGCTATGTTAGAATCAAGCAAAAGAAACAGGAAGAAAACCACACCAAAGCAGATCATAATCAAATTTTAGAAGTAGCCAGAAATATAGAGTGGGAAGGAGGGGGGGGGGACAAACTAGATATAAATGAACAAAAATAAGAATTATAGTAGACTTCTCATCAGAAGCAGTGCAAGCCAGAAGACAATGGAGTGACAACTTTAATGTACTAAAACAAAAAACTATCAACCTAGTACTCTATACCCAGAAAAAGTATATTTCAAAAATGAAGGGGGGGAAAAAAACACTTTTTTTCAGAGAAATTAAGCTGCTAAACTAATTGAGTTTAGCAAGGTTGTAGAATACAATACACATAAATCAATTACATTTCTCAATAGTAGCAATAAACTATCAAAAATTGAAATTAACAATGTCATTTAGAATGCCATCAAAAGGATGAAATACTTAGAGATAAATTTAACAAACTACATGCAAGATAAAGTCAATAAAAACTATATATTGTCCTGGCCAGTGTGGCTTATTTGGTTGAGTGTAGTCCCATGCACCAAAATGTCACTGGTTCAATTCCCAGTCAGGGCACATGCCCAGGTTGCAGGCTCAATCTCCAGTAGGGGGCATGTAGAAGGTAGCTGATCGCTGTTTCTCACATCAATGTTTCTCTCTCTCTTCCTCTCCTTTCCTCTCTCTTTAAAATCAATAAAAACATATTTAAAAACTGTATATTATTGTTGAGATAAATTAAAGAACACCTAAATAAATGGAGAAATATACTGTATTAATGGATCAAAAGATGTAATATTGTACATTCTTCCCAAATTAATCTATAAATTTAATGTAATCTCATTCAAAATACCAGTATCTTCTTTTGTAAAAAGCAACAAACTGATTCTTAAATTCATATAAAAATACAAAGGGCTTAGAATAGCAAAAACAAATTTGTAAAAGAACAAAGTTGGAAGACTTGCCTAATTTTAAGATTGACTATGAAGCTACAATTATCAAGAGAGAGTGGTATTGGCATAAAAATATACATATAGATCAATGCAGTAGAACAGAGAATCTAGAAATAGACCCAGAAATATAGGGTCAATTGTTTTATGATGGAGATACCAATGCAATTTAATAAAGAAATAATAATCTTTTCAATAAATGGTATTGGAACAATTAGATAGCCATCCCATATGCAAAAAATAAATAAACAAATAAATAATAAATAAATAAATAAATAAATAAATAAATAAATAAATATTTTGACCATTACATCATACAATATTAAAAAAAATAAACTTGAACTGCCATAACAAAATATCACAGACTGGGTGGCTCAAACAACATAAATTTATTTATTTTTTCATGTTTAGAGGCAGTGTTCTTCCTGGATTGCAGATTATAATTTTCTCACTGTGTCTTCACATGGCAGACAGAGATACTAAGCTCTCTGGAGTATCTTTTTATAAGGGCACTAATTCCAGCATGAAGGCCCCACCTCAATGACCTCATCTAAACCTAATTACTTTCCAAAGTTCCCATATCCCAAATACCATCAAAATGGGGGGTTAAGGTTTCAACGTATGAATTTTTCGGGGACATAATTCAGTCCACATAAAGTAGGAAGACAACCCAATTAAAAATGGGCAAAATATTTTAACAGTCACTCCAGCAAGAAGATATAAGGATAGCAAATGAGGACCTGAAAAGATGTTCTACATCATATTAAAACTAATATAAGACACAACTACATATTCACTACAATGGCTATAATTTAAAATTTAAAAAGACAATACCAAGTGTTGGGAAGGTGTAGAGAAACTGGAACCCTCATACTTACTGGTAGAAATGTAAAATGACAGCCAATTTGGAAAACAGTTTGGCAGTTTCTCAAAATGTTAAACATAAACTTACAATATGGGCCAGCAGTTTTACTCCTAGATATTTACCAAAGAGAAATGAAAGCATATGCCCACCCAAAGACTTGTGCATGAATGTTCAGAGCAACATTATTCATAATAGCCAAAAAATAGAAACAACCAAATGTTCATGAACTTGTGAATGGATAAACAAATTGTGGTACATTCATATATTTTAATACTATTTAGCAATAACAAGGAACAAGCTCCTGATAAATGCAAAACATGAGTGAATATCAAAAGCATTAAGTGAAAGAAATCAGACACAACAGACAACATATGTATAATTCTAATTATATGAAATTGTCAAAAGGGAAAATCTGATAGAAAGCTGTTGCCAGGGGCTAGAGGTTGTTGACAGACTTATCTGGAGTGATGAAACTCTTCTAGACCATAATTGTGGTAATTATATGATTATATATATTTGTGAGAAGTTATCAAATTACACAGTTAAATCAGTGAATTTTATTACATGAAAATGATACATCAATAAGTCTGATAGTATAAGGAGGAGAAGCGGGGAAGAGCAGGAGCACCGTCACCACCACCACCGTCACCAAGTAAGAGAGTTACCCTTGAGTTTGAGGCTTTCAATAAACTTATAGAAATCAAGACAGTGAAAAGATAAGCCTAGAGATCAATGAAAAAGATTGCCTGGCTACCAGAAACTCATTCCCACAAGGCCTATGGAAGGTGGTGGCACATGTTACAGGCCACTTTGTGTTCATTTCATTTCTCTTTTTAAAATGGGGAGTAGGTGACCTAACCATCAAACCACCAATGGAAACAAAGGTCAACACAATCTTCTCGACTAGAAGGAGACACAGATGACAGTGACTATCTGGTTTACTATGCAGGGGTGATGCATATCCAGAGTTGTTAGGGTCTAGGTATACAATGTGCAGGCCCTTCCTGAGAATGGGAAGTCCACTCACAGGGATGCAGAGCTAAGAAATGGAGGGAGGAACAGAGTCTCTTCACATTGGTCATGTTAGGCTCCTAAACCTAGCTATTAGGCTCCTTGAAACCAATATCTGCTTGGACTGCCTAATTATTTGAATTTATAAATTCTCTTCTCTGTCTAAGCAAGTTTGAGTTGGGTTTCTGTTCCTTATAACAGAGTCCTGAATAATGTATGTACGTACTCAGGGTGACACTAGAGAAGCACTAGCTTATGTACATACTAAGTGGGTGCCCTCAGGCAGGTCTTTAAAAGCTCTGAGCCCAGGTTTCTCATCTCTTAGTAGAAGTAGTTGGGTTGAGACATTAGTTTCTGAGAAGAGTTGTGCAAAGGTGAGGCACCCCAGTGACCTCAATAGGAAGTGGTGGACAGGCACAACAGACCCCACCCAGCCTCGGCCTCAACTAAACCAGAAGTAACCCCTCCTTTTAAAAATCTGTTTTAGATAGAGCTTGGTTTGAAAAAAGAATTTCCTTTGTTAAAAAACAACAACAAGCAACCTCTGGTCTTTTCCAGTTCCCAAAATGCTAATACTCTGTTGCTTTCCGAGGAGCGTAGCATTGGGCGTTGCGTTATAGCACGTCAGACTGCCTGCTGTCTGAATCCTGCCCCACTCCTTACTAATAGTGTAACTTTGAGCAAGTTTCTTCGTTGCTTGGCTTCTTCATCAGTAAAATAGGAGAGAAACAGTACCTACTTCCAAGGGTAGTTATCAGGATTAATTGACAATACATGTGAATCGCTTCCAACAATACCTGCCACCTGGTACATGCTGAATAACTGCTAGCTATGGTGATGATGGTGAGATGATGATGATGATGATGATGATGATGATGATGATAGGCCTGGAAGACCTCAGTGAATCTGGTTTGCTGTTGTCAATTCCCCCAAGGAGTGATCTGGAAAAAAATGGCAACCCAAAGCAGGTCACCACCTCGTTCCCTGTAATTGTGTCAATAGGTTAGGGGTATGAAAACTTTGGTCTCTGTTCTGTTTTCTGAATATAATCATCCTTCCAACAGATGACTAGTCCAAATGACCATTTTTTGTGTGTGGTTTAAATAAAACTTTTCCTGATTATATTAATATATATATGCAGGAATAAAAATTTGAAAAATTAATTAGAAAAGAAAATATGAAAGCACTGGTAATCTTATTACCAAAATATAAATGCTACTAACATTTTGATTACTATACATTTCAATTTGGAGTGCTTTCTTCTGGACTTTCTTTTATGCCATTTAAAAAGAATATATAAATACATTAAAAAAAAACTTTATATATGTATATGTGTGTGTTTGTGTGTGTGTAGTTTTATGTCTTTCTTTTCTCAAATAAGGTTATGTTGTAAGTAACATTCCATGACATTAAATATTTTTTAAAAACAACATTTATATGACTTTTTAACAATTTATCATATGGCTCTACCATGATTTATTTGACAAGTTCCCTATTATTGGACCTTTTGTATTTTTTAGTTTAGATCCAGTATAAATAATGCTATATAAACATCCTTGGATATCAGTTTTGAAACATATCTGATTAGGATACTCTACCTGGAGGAATTTCTGAGTCACCAATATATATGATCATTTATAAGGCTTCTGATACATATTATAAAACAGTCTTCCAGAAAGTTTATACCGACTTACACATTGACCAGCACTGTGGTGAATATCTGTAAACAGAAATTGTTAGAAATTATAAATGCTGAATATCATTATAGGAACTTGGGGAAGCAGAATGTTGAATGTATTACCCTTGTTTGAGAAATTGGACTGAATTTAAAGTTTACAAAACTAGGCTTTTAGGGCCCAATACAGATCACACAGTCCTTTTTAGAGCCCTTAAAGTTTACAAAGTTTGCTTTAAAAATCATTCCTAGTGAACCATCAAATGAAAAGGCCATCACATCACAGTGATTCAGTCTTTTTAAGCCATAATGGGAAATAGGAAATTTATTTACTAAATAGGAAATAAATAAATTATTATCATCATCATTTTGATTACAACTTATTTCCCAGACCATTCACGCCATGCTTCACGAAGGACATCCCATCACTTAATTAGCCTGTGGTTAAAGGGATTCCCC
Source organism: Miniopterus schreibersii (assembly GCF_964146895.1). Classification (NCBI taxonomy): domain Eukaryota; kingdom Metazoa; phylum Chordata; class Mammalia; order Chiroptera; family Miniopteridae; genus Miniopterus; species Miniopterus schreibersii. Next base: position 58,507,463 of record NC_138109.1, on the reverse strand, counting down.
ACTTCACACTAATGCTGACTTCACTCTGGTCTTTGAACAATTAATGCTCTCCGGTTTAGATCAGTGAGTGGCCTGCGGTTCATTAAACATGAACATTTGAATTTAAATGTGAAAGACGATATGAAAATATTCCTTACACGTTTTTCATTCAAGCCCTGGGAACTTTAAGTAGGAAAAAGTTCCAAGGGGGCAATGCTGTGACTGGAATACTGAGTTGTGAAAAACAAGATGGCATCATCTAGAATTTAAAATAATTTTCTTTAGAGGCCTCACAACGTCACCTCCCTAGAGGGACAGCTGATCCTGACCCATCCTGCTTCTCTGTGAGACCTGAATGTGCAGCTGATGTGAGAGTTTCCTGGCCTCTTTTTTCTCAGTGTGCCTGACCAGTATTAACTGCATTTGGAACCTGAAAGAAGCTAACCTCAGCATGACAAACAGACCTCTAACAACCTGGACGCTATCATTTCAACCCCACAGCCTGCCACCCTCCCTCAGCCTTCTTGATAGTGGCGTTGTTCTTCCCGCCATTGTCTGGGCCACCTTGGTCTCTGTACCTGGATCAGCCATGTCCCCTAGAAGAGTCTTCTCCCCTGTGCAGCCTGGAAATTATACTCATCCAATCAGATTTCCCCACACGTCTCCAATCATAAATACTGAGACCAAGATTCACACTCTGTTAGGTTCTATTGCTTGTAAGGAATATAAATTCCTTCAAGTTACTTCAAATAACAGGGGTTTGTGATGGAAGCCAAGGAGCAGCTCCTATTCAAGCTCCAAGACAGATCTAGAATCCGAGTGGTTTTGACCCCCCTTCAGTCACAGAAGGCAAAGGCCTCCCTTCTGGGGCCCTGTGCTACAGTGACCCCTCTGCCCGGCCCCGTGCACCTTCCTGGGTTGGCTCATTTCCCCTCCCTGGCTCTCTGCACCGACCCCCATCTCTGCGCCTCCCCATTCAAATTTACTTGAAGTAGTTTCCTGGGTGGGGATTTTCAGACAAGACCATCTCACAGGTGTGATCTGTGCCCTGGAAGGTGCCATTTGGTGACTTCCTCAGCCTGCTCCAATCCAGTGGCCACCTTTGTTTCAATTCCAGCCTAAGGAATTGCCCTTAAAAAGGGAGAAAGGACAAGTTGAGCATCTTGCCAGATATCTCTGACACACCAAATTCCTAACTTTGATCCAAGAATATTACTTTTGAGGATAAAAGATTTAGGACCGTAGTTCTAATTTGCTTCATATGTTGTAAAGGAGAGGATTTATAGTCATCCTCCAAGCACTGTCCTGGAGTCATATCAGAGAGATATTTTTAGAAATTTGTTTCACCTATTCCTAGAACAATAAACTGCTGCCCAGAGTCCACCCACTCCCTGGCCTGTAAGTGAGGCTTGTCCACTTACACAGGAAGCACCTGCAATGCAGCCTCAGGCTCCAGCTCCAGGGCCAGCTCTCCCCCACTCCCGTCCCATGAGTGCCTCCCGCACCTAATCCCTTGGCTTCCCCCTCTAGCTCCCTCTGTGGGCCTCCGGCCACCCTCCTGCTTCCCAGGATCCACTCTGCTCAGCATCTGCCCCCTGCCACCCATCATTCACCAGCATCCCCTTTCTCTACTCACCCCCTACTCTATCCCTTCCCCTCAACCCACAGGAGAGGAAATTCATAATTCAGGGCAAAGTGGGGGGTTGCCTTCAATGAGCTTTCGGTTTGGACTTTAGTTGAAGAACTAGCATATTCTACTTACCGCAGAGATTTGTTTTGAGGACTGAGTGAGATGATGCATAGGGGGTGCTTTGAATAGCCTGCACTCATTCCATCTTTGTATTTGGGGTCCTCTGGGCCGGTGCCTCAGGTGCTCATTCTTTCAGAGTAGGATCTGCTCCGTGGTGCAGTCCAATTTACGCAGAGCAGTTATCTTCCCAAGTGAGGAGGGTGAAGCATTTCAGGTAGAAAAAGCGTAGACAACTGCTGGGAGTCCTTTGTATCTATTGAGAGCTTATTAAATATCAGACTCTACACTTAGTGCTTTGCAATTTTTATCTAATTCATCCCCCATGAAGTAAGTTCCATCATCACCCCCACTGTATGCATGAGGAAATTAAGGCACAGAGAGGGTAAGTGATCTACCCAAGGTCATAAGTGTCGAAGTGGGTACTCAAACTACAGTCTCTTCCATAGCCCGAACTCTCTGCCATTTAGGCAAATGGAGTGATTTCCCGGGACTGCAAATCTTGTTGAGGTGCGGGAAGGACTAAAACCCAGAACTGCTTTCATTTCAGTGACTTTCCCACTACTCCACTTCATGGTATTTTTCTAGACTAATTTTTATTAGCATCTACAGGAATGCTATCTTCAGATTCATTTTGCTTTGAGGGAGTTCGGAATTAGTCTTCCCACTTATGAAAGCAAGCTTCCACACTGATGTAGTTTCCAAACTTGGAGGTATTGCTTAACTTCTTAGGAATTAGTTTCTTAATGTGTTACGTGTGGTGTTTGAGTTGGATGAGTGGTTTCTAGATTTTGGATTTCAGGAAACAACAAAATTTCAAAAAACTTAGGAACCAGCATAGAATTTCCATTAATTTTTTTTTTAAATTGATTGATTTTAGAGAGAGAGGAAGGGAGAGAGAAAGAAACATCCAGTTGTTGTTCCACTTATTTATGCACTCATTGGTTGCATCTTGTATGTGTCCTGACCTGGGATTGAACCCACAACCTTGGCGTAGTGGGACAACGCTCTAACCAACTGACTACCTGGCCAAAGTGCTGCTTTATTTTTACAGGCAAGGAGTTTTAAAACCCACGTACAAAAGAGAAAAAAACAAGCTACCATCTGAAATACTATCCTCATTCTGTAAATTAAAGAATATTTCAACCAAAAAACTAGGAAGACCATCTTAGAATAAAGATTCAGTCATTTAAAGTGAGTAACATTAATTGTATGGAAAGACTAAAAAACTGGCCTGAGTGTTTTCATTTCATCACAGCCCCGCGACAATTTAATCACGGATCAGCATTTGAGAATCTGAGTTAGAGAACCTTTGAAGTTCTTCCTAGCTTTTAAACTCTGTGATTTTGAGTATCATTTCTCTCCTTACGATATTTTAGAGGTTTCTAGCAGTTAGGTCTTTATAAATTAATCCTTCTTAAGCTTGTCCTTAAAAGCTTTGTTATACTGTGTGTGGAATGACTGTTAAAGATTTTACAATCAGAATAGTAAAGCAGAGACATAGAATTATCCATCCCCTATCTAAACATCCTTCAGGGCTTCCAGTTCCCCTCTCTCCCACCCCGGGAGAAGCAGAGCAATGATTCTTAGCACTGACCTCTCCCTTCCCCCAGGCTCCTTTAGACCAAAGGAGTCAGGCTCAAGCTGCAGCTGCAGATTTGGTTTTTCTACTGACCGAGAGACCTCTGAGATTTGACTACTGCCCAGGGTCTAACTGGGGAATTTTGCCAACTCTTAGACTGAGAGGAAGAAATTCTTTAAGGAAGGAATGCCTGATTCCATGTAACAACCTGGGGGAGAAGCAGAAATCTGGCCCCAGATACCCCTTTGAATTTGGCCCTTTGAAAATTCAGTTCTTTGTTTTCTAGTTCATTTTACCAAGTTACACCTATGTGTGTGTTCAGGGCAAGGGGGAGGGCTGGGAGGTGACAGGATCACAGGATGCCAGAGCTAGAGCATTAATACATCAAGGGCAGAGAAATGTCCACCCATTTGCCTCTGCATTTCTAGCAGTTTGCCTGGTCATAGAAAGTATTCAACAAATGCATCAAGTTTTGAGCACACTAATTTAATAGCAGCAACTTTTTATTGTGAGGCCACTAGTGTTAAGCACTATAGCTGTTGCTTTACAAAAATTATTTCTAATTCTTACTAGAACTTTTTTTGGCAGTTGAATCACTGTTCCCACTGCACTGTTAAGGAAACTGAGGCACAAAGTGGTTAATGGACTTGTCCAAGGTCATAGAATTAGTTTAAGTGACTAAGCCAAATAGCCTGCAGTGTGCTGAGCTGCAGAGCCTGCACATAATCAAGCTCCAGGGAGAGGAGGGGAAAGGCAGCTGGCATCTCCCTCCAAGGGCTCAGCAGAGGTCTTTCCCGGCCAACTCTCTGCACAGGCAGAGAGCCACTTGTGTCATCATCAGAGAGGAAGGGATCACTAACCTTCCTTTTAGACTTTCAGATCTCTGAGACCATTTAGGCCCATCAAGAAGAGGGGGGTAGAGGCTAGCCTAGGACCAGCTCTCCTGGCTGCCTATCTGGTGCTTTACACACCCTGCAGACACCAGCAAAAAATAGAAAAGCTCATTGTACCCATCAGGATAAGAAAACTCCTGCAACTACCGCCACAAGTATCGGTAGCTTAACACAATAAGAATTTCTTTCTAATTTATGTCATAGTCCAGTGTAAGTAGGTGGTGGACCTTCCCTCTTTCATCTCAGCTGGTTCTCTCTGAGGCTCTTGGTGTCCTTGCTGTTCTTTCCATTCAGCCAGCAAATGAAAAAGAGAGCAAGGATTGTACCTGTGAGGGTTTAACAGGCCAGGCCTGGAAGAGGCCCACCTCACTTCCGTTGTCCAGAATGTAATCAGGTGGCAACATCTACCTGCAACAGAGGCTGGGAGATGTAGTGCCATGTGTGCTCAGGAAGTGGAACACTCATGGGCTCCCACGAGTCCCAGGAGTCTCTTCTGGGAGCAGCAGCTATCAAGGGGCTCACCTCAGTTTGCAGTTTTGTTCTGAATTTACTATGGGCACTTGAACTTTAGGCTCCTATAACATTTCTTTAAACAGAGGGGTCTTTTTAGGTCACTGCAATTAGCATGCTTGCAAATAAAGAGGCAAGAGAAGGGAGCAGTGGTAGTTTTAAGCAGTTAAAAAATTGTATATGATTCTTCAAGGTTTCTTTTTTTATTCGGTTGATTGGGTGTTGATTTGTCCTGCTTTGGTTTTTGTTTTGCTAACATGTATTGTATACTTACTGTGTGTTACCTTTGTTCATCTCCGTAGCAACCTGGAAGGTAGGTGCTGCTATCATCCCCATTTTACAGATGTGAACATGGAGCTTAACGAGGTTAAGAGACTAACCAAGACCACAAAGCCAGTAGGTGGAGAGCTGAAGTTTTAACCCGGGGCTCTCCCTTTCCAGACCACATGCCATTCATTCCTCTGACTGGCAAGCTTCAGGCCAGAGCTGGAGCCTAATTTGAACCTGGGACAGTTATCTGAAGTCTGCACACCTCTGCCACATGAAGTCCATTTGCTGATACTTTGAAGTCACCATTCGTCCTTCTAATGATGGAAACACAGAGGCTCCTACAAATGTTCTGACCAACTGAAGAGATGTAAGGTTGCAGCAACTCTCCCTTGAGTATAAAACAAGATCTTTCACATTCATACATGTGGTCCACATTTTAAAGACTAATTTCACCCAAAATAAATTAATATGTGTTCAGTCCAATACCTCCTAAATACTTTTTAATTCAGCAAGATATTTCAAAAAGAATACTATAGCAGCTCCCTTAAACCACCACAGTTACAGACTAGTCAGATCTTTCATTACATGCTTTTAAATACTTAGAAAGCCCTGGGAGTGAAGCACTGGATCAATTAGGGCAAACTGACTAAAGGTTAATTTAACAGAGCCCTGAGCAGATGCTCTGCCTGTCCTTGCAGCTCCGCAGTTTAACAAGCTGAGCTACTTTGACTGTGTAAACACCATTAAAAGCATAACTTGACCTGGGTCGTGTACCCACCCCATCATTAGAGAGTAGCTTAAAGAACTGTGTTAGAAGGAAAACTTTGGGTGGGAGGGTGGGGAACAGAAGCGGGAGAAGGGAGTTGTTGAGCTATTGAACTCGAATTGAACTATAAACAAGGGCTTATTATAAGCACTGCTCCCAGCACTCTCAGCATGTGACCCCCTTCGGGAGTTTCACTGTAAGCAGAATTTAATCACACACCTGTCTTTCTAGGGCATCATGCCACTCCACTTGCCTCTAGTTCAAGTAACTGAAAGGTGTGAACAACAGATTTTGAGATCATGCTGCTTTCAAGGTAGATTATGGAAGGAACACTCAAGCAGCACCAGGCTGAGGCCATTCAGAGGTGGTCCCATGGCTCAGGAAGCAGGAATGGAACTGGTTCCAATCCCATGCACTCTTCTCTAGCACTGATGGCCATCATTGTGACTGACGGCCATATGTTAATTTCTCAGGGACTCATTACCTGGTTCTCAAGTATTCCCACATGAACACCTGAGTCCCCTGCTTCTCACCCAGCCCAGTAGTTCTGTTTTCTGGCTGTGTACCAGAATTATCTGGGAGCTCTTTAAAATACTGATTCCTGGAGCTCTCCCCAGGAATTGTATTGTATTGAGAGATTGTATTTTTGGCAGACTTTCTGGGAGGACCCAATGTGCAGCCTGGGTTGAGAACCATGGGCGTGGCCCCCACCCTTCTCCAGGGGGGTGGTTTGGTCCTGGACATCTTGGATATAGTAAGTAAGAGGGAAGTGGGCCTGAGAGCTGCTAACCATGGCCAACCACAGCCATTGGGTGGACCAGCTGTGCCTAAAGGGACACAGGAAGACAGCGGGGCTGTATAATTCTAGGTGGTTAGTTCCATGGGAGGAGATAAAAACATAGAATTTTATAACATTATCAGGGTTTATTGGTACTTTTCTCCATTATAGAGGTACTTAAGAATTATCAATGTCATTCTCTCTCCCCCACCCCCTCTCTCTCTCTCTCTCTCTCTCACACACACACACACACACGTACACCTTCTTCAGAAACAAGAAAGGACTAAATATAGATATTTTAGATACCAGTCATGGGCCTGCTACCTTTTTTATATGGAACCTGTTTGTAGATGAGCTTAAGTTTAATCAAGGACCTAGAGTCTTTCTAGTTAATCCCAAATCAGTAGGAGCCCCCATCTAAACTCATTAGGCCTTTTCACATGGCTTCTTCAGACCCCCACATTCATTCCGTCAACTAAGACTTGAGTCTTATTATGGACCAGACACCACACTAGACACTGAAATGTCATGAGCCAAAAGACCATCCCTAGTCTACTGGTGCTTAAAATCCAGCGAGGAGGACAGATGTCAATGTAAAATTACTATTGTGGTAAGTGGAGATGTCCACGAGGTATGTGGGAATTTTAACTTGGAAACAGACCCAGGAAGTCAAGGAAGGACCCCTGAGAACTTGGTCATGAACCTGGGCATCACATCTAGAGTGTGATGGCCTGGAGAAGAGGTTTGGTGGGGTGGGGGTGGGGGCAGTTATATTCCAGGCAGAAAGAAAAGTGTGAGTAAATGAGCGAGGAAGGGCTAGATTGGTGGTTCTCAAAGTGTGGTCCTCAGACCATGTGGGTACCAGAAATCCTTTCAGAGGTTCAGTGAGGTCAAAATTATTTTCAGAACTATTCTAAGATTTTATTGCCCTTTCTACCGTATTGAGATTTGCACTGATGATATAAAAACACTAGTTGGTAAAACTGCTGGGGTCTCAGCACAAAGCGAGGCCGTGGCACCAGCCTGTGCGCATAGCCACCACATTCTTACGCCCTGCACTTGCAGGGGAACAGCCAGCTTCATTTAGGGATGCCTTTGATCGAGCTGTTAAAGTTATTTCTTGTATTAAATCACTGCCCTTGAGTACACACCTTCTTAGTGCTCTGTGGGACAAATGGGAAGTATGCTGAGCACTTCTACTGTGTACATAAGTACAACGGCTGTCTCGAGGAAAAGCGCTGTGATTTTCTGAATTGTAAGTAGAACTAGCTGCTTTTATCATGGAGCACAGCTGTTACTTGAAAGAAACGACTGACAAACTGTGCTTGTTCAAACTTAGGTTCTTGGTAGACTTCGGTTTTTTGAGAGTGAATTCCACGAGCCTGTCACTTCAAGGGAAATAACTGGCAGTTTGTTGGCAATGATAAAACTGAAGCTTTCGAACAAAAATTAGAGTTTTAGAAAACTTGTAGCCACTACCATGAGCGTGACAGATTCCTAATACTTAATGATTCCAGTGAGATGGATGCTGATAGTAATTAATGTAATTTTAAAATACATTGTATAATGACAAACGTCAACATTTGGAAGATCTGTGTAACTCAGAGAGCCACTCTTTTCCAAATAACCAATGCATGATGTTACCAAATCACACACAGGTAAAAGACCCACTCAACCTGCAAGACTATTGAATGGAATTTAATGTAACAGAGTATGAAAAGTTCATTAATATGATTTCAGATTACATGTTGTAATAACGTTTATGAAACTACCACTTGTCAGGTTTTAATGTAGTATCCAAAGGGAACATCGGCAATCGTCAAAAAAGGCTATTAAAATACACACCTTTATAACTACATTTCTGTGTGAGGCCAAATTTTCCTCGTCCACCTCAACAACAGCAACGAAACAGATTGGGGCTGATTAAATGCAGGAGCAGAGATGAGAAGCCAGCTGTCTTCAATTAATCCAGAGATTTGAAAAAATGTAAAATGCGGTCATTCTCACTAGTTTATTTTAGAAGCTAGCTGTATTTTCCTAAAAATATGTTATTTATGTTAACATGCAATGGTTTTATTCTTGTTATTTTAAATTAATTAACATTTATACACTTTTAAAATTTCTCTGTTTTAATAATACAGAAATATTGCTAGATATGACCCACATAAACAAAAAGCCATTTGGGATCATCAATAATTTTTAAGACATTAAAAGGGTCCTGAGACCCAAATGTTTGAAAACTGCTGGGCTAAATTATTTTTCTGTAACAAAATTGTCTTGAAACTCAGTGGCTACACAGAACTAATGTTTATTTCCCTCTCATGCCCAGACAGTCAGGCAGCTCTCTAAAGACAGCTGTCCTCCATGCGCTGACTCAGCGACCGACTTATCTTGTCTGCTGCCTCAACACATGGCCTCTGCAACTGCAGCTGGAGAAGAGAAAGCTGGAAGATAACACACCAGCTCTCAGATCTTCTGCTGTGTATCACTGCTACTCACAGCTCACTCAGCAGAACTGATCCCATGGCCTGACCCAAGTGCAAGGGGGCTGGGAAATGTGAGAAAGTTCCTGAATACTTGGGAGCAGCAAATGGCCCTATCCACTATAGAACAAAGAACTGTGTGAGGAACTTGTGGTGAGAAACTGAAGCTCTGTAGAAAGAACTGATGGGGCACATATAATGCGGTGAAGCAGAATGTAGGAAAAGGCAGGGAGATCTGTAGGGGCCAGACTGTGCAGGCTGGCCTCATAAGCCATGGTAAAAATTGGGGTCTTTTTCAGAGCAATAGGAAGACATTGGATGGTTTAAACAATGGGTGATAACATAAGCTTTATCTGTTGATGGACCACTGTATCTGTGGAAAGAAATGAATGTAGGGGGAAAGGAGTGGAAGCATCAAGGTACAATTCTGATAAATTGGATCTTTGGGGGGAAAACAAGTCTTAATGGCTGGCACTTGCCAATTTCTGAGGTATAAATACTCCCACCATGGCCAATTCAAGCTGATCAATTCAATGTCACTGAATGCACAGTTAGGAAAAGACATTCACAGTCAGTTCTTGTGAGCCAGCAGAGCAAGAAAGCTAGTTAGGACGCTAGTCCAGACCAAAGATGATGGTAGTCTAAATTTTCCTCTTTGAACACGCAGGTGGAGCTAACACACATTCTTTGCATGTCAGTGATGGAAGCCCCCTGCTTCAGCACAAACACAACCACCACACCAAATATCACCATGATTTTTCAATTATTATGACATATGAGGGTGAAGGATGTGGCTGTCTTCCCCTGTGCACCCATAGTCTTACCTCCAATACAGAAGTATGGACCTAGATCCTTTACGATTAAGCAAAGAAATATCTCCTCCACCTTTAGCTCTTCTTCCCAGAGCCATGATTGCAAACGCCCTCAGATATTCTGGCATAACTTTCTTCCCAAACCATTCCAAGGAGGGGGCAGCCCAGAAAGTTGCCCAAAAGGCCCAGTTGAGGTTTTCAGCCTCCTCTGATTTACATGAAGATTCACAAGAATCAAAAGAGTTACAGCCTACAACTACAGGTTACAAAAAAAGCCTTCTCAAGCTAGTCAATGGGGTGAACACCTTGGCTTTGGCTGGCTGGCTCAGGACTGAACTAGATAACAGCAGAGGATGAGGAAAGGAGCGAAGGTTCCTGCCCCAGGGTGCTCTCGCCCAACTTACCAGTTCCCTGAGGCTTACCAGTTAGACAGGCAGCCTCGCCTCCCCAACCTGGGCTTTAGCTAGTTCACCAAGGCTCTTTCCTTCTCCCTTCCCCTCTACTTAACTTTCCGGAGCAGAATAACAGCTTGTGTGTACCCGAAGTGGTGCCTGGGGTGCTGTTATTTAAAGAGCTCTGCCTCTGAATACAACAGGTGCCGCTCACCACCTAGCTTCCAAATTTTAACTGTTAGTTTTTCTTTTTTTCTCTCCAGAGGTAAATATGAATTTTTGATTTAAAGGCCTTGCCTGGCTCAGATAATCATCCTTTCCTTCCCTCCTTACCTCCCACCCTTCCTTTCTACCTTCCTTCCTCCCTCTTACTTTCTCTTTTCATTTCAAGCCACAGGCTGAAGTCTTCCTCAGCAATGTCACCCATCTGTCCTGTTGGATCTGGAATTTTCTGATCCTTGAGCCTGCTGTGCTGACCCTGAAGTCCCCTTCTCCTGACTCTGCCTGCTGAACAAACCTCCCAACCAGGCTCAGTCATAATACCTGTGTCCTTACTAAAGGTCTTACATAGCCCAAGTCACCTGACACTGGACTAGTCAAGGAAGGGTGACAAAGATAGACATGTTAGGCAGATGGGGAAGAAAATGCCACAAAAAACTAGACACCACCAAATGCTAATATTCCCTCTTGGACAAATTAGAAGTATGAGAATGTATAACATTAAAATTTTTTGTTTTAGAGATTTCAGTTTTTTATTCTTAAACTCATGGAAACCACTAACCAAATAGAAGACCTGAAAGCAAAAGAGGGCACAGCTTCTTACTTGGCTGGAGTTGCTTAATCTTAATATTTGAGCCTGTGCAGGCACAAATCCTGGGGGACTAGATTAAGAGACCACCTTCTTATACAGCTAAGTAAGGACTTTTTTATTTAAATATATTTTTATTGATTTTAGAGAGAGAGGAAGGGAGAGGGAGAGAGAGAGAGAAGCCTCGATTGGTTGCCTCCCATAGTGCCTGGGGACCAAACCAGAAACCTGGGCATGTGCCCTGACCGGGAATGGAACTGCCAACCTTTTGGTGCACTGGACAACATTCAATCAACTGAGCCACACCAGCCAGGGTAGGTCATTTTTAAAAAAAGATAATATCTTATCACCATAATTTAATGAAATAAGGGGTATTTTAGCGTTAAATATTTTAATGAATTTAGCATGATGTAAACTTAATACATTGACCTTTTCACTTACCAAAGAACTAATGAAAATTACAGTCTACTTAACAGCATTTGAGAACCCAAATCTCGGTGCATCCAACATCACTTAAGAGAAAGAGACTATATTTGGTTGGTATGCCTATTGGATCTATGGAGAAGTGAAGTCTCAGAAGGTTAAACAAGTTGCCCAAAGTCACACAGCTAAAGTCAGAGCTAAAATTCAAACCCAAGACAAAACTCTTTCCCATGAAGAACAAGGGGTGGGGAGTGGAAGGGGTAACAACAGATTTTTCCAGACCCAATATTAAATAAATGTTACTAGGCCTATTCTTCCTGCTATATATTTTTCTGCCAATTAGTCAATTTTCCTATTATGTTTTTTTTATTTCACAAAGAGCCCTGCTACCTTGTAAAGAGATTCTGGAATAGATTGTGTCTCTCTTTTAAATTATTAGCTTCCTTGATTACAAATCAACTTCAGCGGTTTGGTGATCATAAGTCCCTTCCGTGAGGCCTCTTTATTTCCTGCTGGGAAGTAAAGAATGGATTGTGGGGATTTTAGACTCCAAGAACCTGACTTTCCAACCCTAGAACTCAGAAACAGCAAACATGCTGACAAGCACTAACAGGGCCACGGGGAAGCTCTGGCCAGGCTGTGGCCCCCTGCAATGGACCCTTCGCCTGCCAGCCAGATGGTCTCCAGCAGGTCTTCTCAGCCAGGTGATGTTGGTAGTGACTGTGTGATTTGGGCATTTCTCTGCACCCTCGGCCAAGCTGCAAATGGGAGGAGTTTGGATAAGATGATCGTGAGGGTTTCTCCCAGGTTGGCAACGACAATCTCAGGACATTTTCTGCTCCTAAATATAAGGATCAGGTATTTCTCCTCATTAAGCTACCCACAATCTGGGAACAAAAGAAGACTTCTCTTCATTGTCCCCCCCCCCCCCCCCCCGCAATGTCCTGCACTTTCACCAACCCTCAACATGACAGATACTGGGCCAGCCAAAGTATTTCCCCTTTTTTTCTTTTCTTTCTCAATGCGTTTACTTTGAGTCATGAGGGAAAAATCTTACAGGTACACATGAAAAAGACAGACATGATCACAGGTAAAAGTGAAGACAATTTAACCAGAAAGTTTTAACGCCTGTCACTGTTAAAACTGAAGTTCAGAGTATGACGTGTTGCAGGGCTGAAATGAATGGTAACTGGCATTCCTCTCCTCCTTGCTCCCCTCTCTTTTTACAATATCCACACAAACCTCATAATCATTCTCAAGGGCAGCCATGTTCTCACAGGCCTCAGAAAACTCCATGATCATTCATGCCCTCACCCACGTATCAGTGGAAGAAGGCACGCTTGACATCCATCTGGTCAAACTGTGGTCCAGGCGAGCCAGGGCCTCAGCAATCGCTGTGTTGTTGCTCAGCATGCACACAGCTCACTGTACTTTGGCCGGGTCTCCCCCAGGTACCGAGCCAGTAGGGCACCAGTCCACACACTGGATGTTGCACTTGGTCTTGATAGTGGCAAAGGCAGCATTGACATCTTTGGGAACCATGTCACCACGTTTCAACAGGCAGCAAGCCATGGCGAAGGTCATATGGTGAACCATCTGGCTGACTCAACGTACAAGCTGGTGCTCTCTACTACAGAAAGCTGTTCATGGTAGGCTTTCTCAGCAGAGATGACAAGGGCATATGTGGCCAGAGGGAAGTGGATGTGGGGATAGGGCACCAGGTTGGTCTGGGATTTGGTCAGATCAACATTTAGGGCTCCATCAAATCTGAGGGAAGCAGTAATGGGGACACAATCTGGCTAATAAGGTGGTTACGGTTAGTGTAGGTTCTACACTTAATACAGGGTGTGGCAAAAGTAGGTTTACAATTGTGAGTATGCACAACACAGTTTATTCTTCTATTATTATTTATTAATTATATTATTTTCCCTATGAACAACTGTAAACCTACTTTTGCCCCACCCTGTATTGAGGTTTCTACAACATATGTCACAGACGGCCTCCTTGTCAACCACGAAGGCACAATCAGAGTGCTCCAGGGTGGTATGGGTAGTGAGGATGGAGTTGTAGGGCTTAACTACAGCTGTGGAAACCTGGGGAGCTAGGTAAATGGAGAACTCCAGCTTGAACTTCTTGCCATAAGCAACAGAGAGGTGTGCCATCAGCAGGGAGGTAAACCCAGAAACAGCTCCCCAACCAAAGATGTGGAAAACCAAGACGCCCTGAAGACCTGTGCACTGGTCAGCCGGTGTCCGAATTCGGTCCAAGACAAGGTCAATGATCTCCTTGCTGACGGTGTAGGGTCCATGGGCATACCCATTGGCAGCATCCTCCTTGCCTGTGATGAGCTGCTCTGGGTGGAAGAGCTGGCAGTAGGTACCAGTGTGAACTTCACCAATGATTATAGGTTTCAGGTCTAAAACCCTGCCCTGCACATGCTTGCCTGCGCCTGTCTTACTGAAGATGAGGTTGAAGGAGTCATCTCCCCGACTAATGGTCTTGTCACTTGGCATTTGGCCATCGGGCTGGATGCCAGGTTCCAGTCAGTAGAGCTCCCAGCAGGCTTTGCTGATCTGGACGCCAGCCTGCCCAACAGGGATGGCGATGTACTCATGCGTGGCTAAGGGTTAGCAGGCACAGACAACAAGAGTAAGCACAGGGTCTGATTACTGCCCCTGACAAGCTGAGAGTCAAGTAAGTAACACATTGAAAGCGACTTCACTTTGAGGAGTTCTCATGTGTGGCTGAAATGTAATTCACGTAGTTCGATAGAGCGTGGTATCCTACGGCAAGCACTGAGTGGTAACATTATTATAGATCCATATCTACTGCCTGATCACCTCCATTCATTTAGAAGTGTAACCTCAGCCCACATCCCAAAAATGTCCCCAGAGGGGACATGTTTCACACCAAACTGGTGAGCTACTGTTAGCAGCTGCTTCAGCCCTCTTCCTCCTCTTGTGCCCAAGGACTCCCGTCTTAAGGTGACTCTGTCAATCGAGAGAGAGCCAATGTTCCCAGTGGGAGTGAACTCTGGATGCTCCCAAGGCTCCCAGTCCTAGGTTTGCACAAGGCGGAGGAGAGGGGAAGGGCCCAGGGCCCACCCCAAACCAGCTTGGCTGAGGTCCAGGGTCTCGCCTAGTACCTCTCCAATAGTTCTATCACCTTGGCCTCTATCTTTGTTTCTGCAGAGGGAGCCGGTAGGTGGCAGATGCCATTCATCCCATGGCTTCCATCTTCTTCCTCCCTGTCCCTTACCCTGGGAGGCTTACCCTACCTCCTGCTCTCAAGCATGTGTGTGGACTGGGGAGTGGGGCAGGCCAAGATTATGCCTCACATATATACCACTAGTATTCGAGCAGTGAGCACTTCCATGAGAGGGGAACTGAGTGATAAGGGAGAGAAAAATTATTTTTCACGATATACCCTTTTGTACAGTTTGAATGCTATACCAAGAGCATAAAATGCCTGTTGAAAAAAATGTTTTAAAAGACAGAATTTAAATAATTTTAAAAATCATCCCGCAGGAACCTACTTCTATTTTCTGTTTGGGCGGCTCAGTGCTGCCCAACCCTTAGAGAAATCTTTCTCTCTTCCTTTTTTTTCATATGTATCAGACACCATTGCCAAGTTTCAAAATTGTTCTTTCTGTACCCATCTAAAGTCACTTTGGGTGGTCTGCTTTGAAGCTACTGAGCATGTCAAAGGGGAAGAGAGTTGGGAGAGTGGAAAAGAGGACAGGATCGAAAGCCAGGCCAACTTTGCGTGGCCCATGTGGCTCAGTTGGTTGGAGTGTCATCCTGTGCACTGAAGAGTCATGGGTTTGATTCCCCATCAGGGCACATACCCAGGCTGCAAGTTCGATTCCTGTTCCAGGCCCATATGGAAGGCAACCAACAGATGTTTTTCTCTCACATCAAGGTTTCTCTCTCTCTCCCTCTCCCTTCCTCTCTCTAGAATTAATGAAAAACATATCCTTGGGTGAGTATTAAAAAAATAAATGAATAAATAAATAAAGTCAGGCCAACCTAATTTTGAGCCCTGGCTCTACCACTTACTGGCTTGAGCAGGATTCTTAAGCTCTCTAAGCCTCAATTTCTTCATCTCTCTAAAAGAAAATCAAATTACCTGCCTTACCATAAATCATAGCAATTAAGAGCATGTGTTTGAGATTAGGTTCAGTTCTTGCAACTGTCCCATCCTAAATGTTTCACCTCTCTAAGCCTCAATTTCCTCATCTATAAAATGGAGATAACAATAGGGTTGGCCTGATTAAGTTGTGAATTTTATTTTTATTTATTTATTTTTATTTTTATTTTTTTATTATTTTATTTTTACTTTATTTATTTATTTATTTAATTCTCACCAGAGGATATTTTTTCCATTGCTTTTCAGAGAGAGCGAGTGGGGGAGGATGAGGAGGAGAGAGAGAGAAACATCTATGTGAGACACATTGGTTGGTTGCCTCCCTCACATTCCCCGACCAGGGCCAGGGACGGAGCCTGCACAAGTTTTGAATTTTAAATGAAATGGTGCATGAATAGTCCTTAGCAAAGTAACCTACATAGGGAAATAGTCACTAAATTGTTGCTCTTCCTATCAGGATGTTTTTAGTGAGAATAAAATAAGATAAAGTGCCTGGTGCTGGAAAATACCCATGTGCATTTTTAATATTACTTTTCCTCTAGGTTCTTTTTCTTTATGGAGAAATTCCTATGGGAAACTCTCTCCTTTCTGGCCTTTTTAACTAATCTTTGAATCAGCTAATGCACTCCTTTTCTTCCGGTTATTATAATGTATAATGGTCTTATGTAAAGAAATCAACTAGAATAGCAAAGGAGAAGGAACCCAAAACTTCTCTAAAGTAGGAAGATTCTTAGAAATTTTATTAACCCATCCATATCCGTCAATCCATTCATCCACACATCCACTGAAAATGCTAGGTCCTGGGATTGTAAAACTGACCAGCACAGATGAAGTCCTTTCCCTTAGGGAACTGCCAGTCAGATGTGAGGAAGGAGTGAACCCAAATCTGTGTTGGGCTGAAACTTCTTTGCATTTCCAGACCCAGAGGCTTGTAAGGAAGCTGTATTTATGCTCACCAAGTGCCCCTAAGTCTGGGTCCCCAGGAGAGACTCCAGCTGGATGAATTACAGTTCAACAGACAAATGTGGGAGGAGCAGTCCTATTATTTAATGCCATATATTTAGGAATCAATCTTAAACTGTGGGAAATGATGCAATTCCCTCAGAGTCTATGTAACATACAGCAACTTATTGGTTTTTCAGGCTTTGTGGACATGACTAGAAGTACTAAAGAGAAGTCCAGAACTTTTCAGGCTTCCTTTACTCTCAGGCAAATGCTCGCCCTGCAGGGATACTGGTGACTGAATGCAGCCAACCAAGTGAATAGGTTGGGAAACAGCAAAGGGCCATCTGAATACGGGCATTATTGCCACTGCAGCTGAGGGTGGGAAGGAACTCAAGCTCCATGAGGCCTCAGTCTGAGTTTCCATGACTGGAGCTGGATGGAAGTACATCTCATCCGCTCAGTCCATCAACAGTGAGAGAGCAACCCTCACTGCCAGGGGCTGAGATACAGGCCTGAGCAAGAGAGACAAGGCTCCACAGAAGGAAGGGGCACTATAAGCAGTTACACAGGGCCTGCTGACAAAGCAGAGGTCCTTAGCCTGGGTTGCCTGAGCTCACCCAAGGCGGGCGTAGACACGGTCTTCCTTTGTCTGTAGCTGTGCAGCCCTGATGGTCCAGAGTTGGTCAGAAACGCAGCATGATGGAAAGAGGGACACAGGGGTCAGAGACACATGGGGTCCAGTCTCAGCACCTGATGAGACATCATTGCATTCCTCTAGGCCTCAGGCTTCTCCGTCATTAAAGGGAGGGTTTTGAAAAAAGAAAAAAGGATGCCTAAGGCTATACCAATTCCCACAGAAGCTCTGATCTAGGAGTCAGAGAACAGCGTCTGTCATGTCAGCCCTCCCTGCCACTCTGAGGTTTGCTTGGCTGACTCTTACACACGCACACACACACACCACTGCCCCAAAGTGACAACATTGATGTCATTTGCTTCCAGTCATGTCTGCTATCCCAGTATTACTAGATGTCAGCTGGGGGTCTCCTTGACCCTCAAAATCCGGGTAAAATCATCTAGCACCTGCCACATATGTCATGCTCCAATTTCTGTGAGCTGTGGAGTTGAAAGCCCTCCTGAATATTTCTGAGACTCCAGGGGAGAGGTGGAGGGATGTTCCTCTTCTCAGCTCCTGGCTCCTGAGCTCAGAGCTACTGGGTAGGGGACCCTCCCCCATTTCCCAAGTTTGTCTTTGCTACTGCAAATGCCATCCTAATACATGTGCCCATGCGTGATTCCCCCACCTGGACTCCATGTGAATTTCCCATCCCTAGCACAAGTACACCTGGTGTCTAGTAGGCGTTCAACATTATTTATGACTAAATAAAAGGAAGAAAGGAGTGGTGTCAAAGGTGTCACGGAGATTACTTTGAAGGAAGGTGAAGGCTAATTTTTAAAAAAATATATCTTTACTGATTTCAGAGAGAGGAAGGGAAAGGGAGAGGGAGAGTTGAAACATCAATGATCAGGACGTGGTTATTGATCGGCTGCCTCCTGCACGCCCCCGACTGGGGATTGAGCCCATAACCCGGGCATGTGCCCTGACCGGGAATTGAACCATGATCTCCTGGATCCTAGGTCGGTACTCAATCCCTGAGCCACGCCCGGCCGGGCCCAAGACTAGTTTAGGAAAAAAAATGTATTAAAGTCAGTAGAAGTTGCTTCTCATCCAGGATCATCCCTGCCAGGCCTGCTTCTGGTCCCTTTGGTGAGGAAGGAGGAGGGTGGGTTTTCCCAGTCCAACCACCAGCTGTTGAGATACTAACTGACAATGATGTTGTTAATTGATAGAGGTTCACCACATTTCCTCCCCTGGCTCAGCCTATTTGCTTTAAGAGACTTCTGCACCTCTGCCCTCCACACCCCAACTGGATCAAGTAACACAGCACTACTTTATTTTTATTTATTTTTTAAATATATCTTTATTGATTTCAGAGAAAGGAAAGGAGAGGGAGAGAGAGATAGAAACATCAATGATGAGAGCCATTGATCAAGCCCGCATCCCGGGCATGTGCCCTGACCGGGAATCGAACCCCGATCACCTGGATCCCAGGTCGACGCTCAACTGCTGAGCCACGCCTGGCCAGGCCACAGCACTACCAGACCCAGAACTGACTTCATAGCTCTCTAGCTGGACCTCCTTGACCCTTTGTTTAGAACCTGGTTCCAAAAACATAGGAAGACTCAGTAAGTGTTTGAAAAGTGAAAAATAATGAAAAAATAGAATATGGGTGCAGTTATTTTGAGGGTCAATGAGCAAAACTCATGGAAAGGCTTATAAGCAAACAAAAGGGGAGAGTCAAAAATTTTTACCAGGGAAAGGTGGAATGTTCATTCAGCATTACTGCATAGATAAGTCATTTGGCAAAGCATGCTGAGGGAGAACCGGGTCTTCAAAAACCCAAACCCAGAGTTTTCTCATGGTGCCTTTAGCAGCTCTGTCACATTATTTTTGTATGTGTTTTGCAGCCTGTTGGGAATTACATCGGTTCATTGTTTGCTGGGTTTCATAAATCTCCCTTCCCATCAGGAACATACCATGAGGAACAAACAATAATTGGTTTTTAGATAGCCAAGAATTTAAATTATATTTTGTTTTGCAAATTTTATGACACCCCTTAGAGATAACTGGAAACACCTGGGAATGTTGCAAAACCAGGCCTAAGAATGGCCTCTTCACAATGTGCTCAGCATGGTTCCTGCAGTTAAGAAAGAAGTGGTAGTTCCCCGCTGGCACTTTTCTTCTTTGCATGAGGTTCAGCAAATTCTTCCGTGGCTTAGAATTCGGAGTCAAGTCAACTGGAACCTAGGGATGGATGGCAGGATGGTCCAAATTATTAAGGAGTCAAAAACCTATGAAGAAATAAGCACTTTTCTTCAAAATTGTCCATTAATTTAGGCAAAGAATTTTGACTTCAGTTATCAGACTACTTGTTTCTATTCTGTACCTGGCAATATGTAGACCTGTAGCATCCAAAGCTGTAATCACTAGTCACTTTTGACTACTGAGCACTTGAAATGTGGCTACTCTGAGTTTTGAAGATTCAGTTTTTAAAAATCACATTATTAATTTTAACATTGATCACATTAAAATAATATTTTATTAATATATTGGTTAAATATACTATATTATTAAAATTAATTTCACCTGTTTCTTTTTATTTTTTTAATGTGGCTACTAGAATATTTTATATTACCTATGTGGTTTGCATTATATTTCTGTTGGACAGCTCTGGTGCAGACAATGCCTATATATACATATATATATATACACTCAGTAGACAAAAATCATAAAGATTGGATCATTAACAGAGTGAAAGGAGAATTTATTACTGAGGGGAAATATAGTTTATTTCAGACAAAAGCAAAATTTTGCTTGAATTAGAAATTCTGCCATAATTTCCATTTCACAGTGCAATCTACTAATGAGCTAATGCTCAGGGTTTATAATGAATGGAAATCACTTCTATATTATAGCATTAATGGGCACAGTAAACATATCAAACTGCCATTAACTCCTAAATGAAAGACCTTATGTATTTTCCTCCGTCATCTCTGGACTGTGAGCTCCCTGAGGACAGAGACTCTGTGTTAGTAATCTGTTGCAGTGATGAACCACCTTAGTTTGCTAGGACTTAGGGGTTTCCTGGGACATGGGACTTTGTGTGTTAAAACCAAGACAAACCCAAACAGGATCTGGTTCGTCACTCTAGTGGGGGAAGAAAAAAAAATCCCACAAACTCTTGAATATTCCCAGTGCTTGACATGTAATAAGTGCTCAATAATCGCTAGTTAAACTTGTACTAAAAACTGTGAACTTGTGCTGAATGTTTTCCCATTTGTGTATAGACACCCCTGGTAGAACCAAAGTGCCTTCTAAATCACAGAAGGATTAGTGTGAGGTGTTTTTTTAGTAACAACAATTGACCAGAGGCTGCTGTTATTGGTCCCTTTCCCAGGCATCAGCACCACAAGAACTATCTTTTGTTCCTGTAGATAGCACTTTCATCTTCTCCCCTTGGCCCATCCCCATCAATTCCACCAAGCCCCAACCTACCCCTGATGACTTAGGGGGCCCTGGCCATTGCCAGAGACCCTACTCAGGTCACCTTTACTACCCTTGGCCAGGGGAGACAACTAGTTGCTTGAGCTGAAGAAGTTCCAATGTATATTTGCCAAGTAAATACAATACAGGTGTATGTGTGAGGTTGGGGAGGAGCTAGGAGAACAGGGGAAAGACTGAGGAGTTAAAGGTAAGAAAGAAAAAATTCCCTGATCTGTTACTGGCTTCATCCAAATATATATATATTAGTATATGTGGTACCTGGACTCTGTGACATCAGTTCCAAAACTTTTCCACAATGGAGGCAATCCCAAGAGTGGTTAAAAGCCTGGGCTCCAGAATCAGAGTTGTAGGTTTCAACTGGCTCTGTAAATTGCTGGACTTCTCTGGGCTTAAGTTCCTTATCTGTAAGTGGAAACAAGAGTATCTACCTCACAGGCTTATTGTAAAGAGTAAATGAGATGATGGGTGTAAAGTGTACAGTTCCAACCACAATTATCCTGTCACTCAAGCTCAACAGAGAAAGTGGGTACAAGGAAACAGCATGGACTTTGGAGTCAGACAAGGAAATATTTCAGTTCAGATCCACACAATTGTGGTCTCAGTCAAGTAATTTAATCTCTCTGTGCTTCAGTTTACATATTTATAAGGTAGAATTGCTATGAAAATTAAGTGGGACATATAAGTATGGTGCCCAGCACACAGTGATCAATCAAGATAATTGGAAAGACCCTTTCTGTGTTCAATTCATTTCTTTCTCCAAATCTAAGTCTGAGAGACCCAGCAGATTTCATCTCTCAGCACACCCCGCTCTCATCCCTATGCCTAGACTCCTGCTATCTCATCTCTAGAAAATGACCCTGAAATGTCGAAATCCTACATAGCACTCAAGATCCATCTGGAAACACCTCCTCAAATGTCCTTTCCTCTCCCCAGGCAGAGAAGGTAGCTCTCGCCTTAGCCAATTATCCCTTCAGTCAGTCCATTCCAATGCATCAAGTTGCACTGCCCTAGGATAAATTCAGCATTCTACACCAGAAGTTCTTAGAAATGGCAACATAGAGAAAAATAATGCTAATACAATGCATTTCATAAACTAATTCACATGTCTTTTCTCCTTTTTGAAATTAGTGCTAAAATGTTCTTTGTTTTATACAAGCATGTCGTGATAATAGATGACAGTTACTATGTTTTAATGTCCAAAATAAAAAGTAGGCAGCCCTATATAGATCACCAAAATGTTTTTTGCTGCTGTTTGTTTTGCTATTTTACTGATTGGGGGGGGAAAGAAAAGAAAAAAAAGTCCAGAAATTACTTTATAGTGTATGATACAGAGAAAGGAGATAAAGGAAATGGAGAAAGAGAGATGTAAGTGGGGCTGGTCAGAATCTGAGTCTCCAGGTGGCCGCCTTCTGCTAGTTGAATGGGGGCCTCAATGATTCTGTCCAGGTGCTAACCAGGCACTCACATAAAAAAAGCCACAGTTAAGAGTGCATTCATTTGCTAGAATCAGTGAATGACCATCTCTTTCTAATTCCAAGTGACAACAGGTAAGACTGGCTCCACCAGTTCTAAAGCAATGATTTTCAAACTTCAGTGCCTGGAAAGTCAGTTAAACTCTGGAGTCTGGGGCCCACCCCCCAGAGGCTTAGAGTCAGTCCGTCTGGGACATCTGCATTTTAAATAAGCTTCCTGGGAACTGCCGATGCAGGTAGTCCTCCGGCAGCCAGACATTGCAAACACCAATACTGACCATTCCATTCTTTCCTGCATATCCAAAGACTCACCCACACCTAGTCTCCACCTTTTCTAGCCTCTCTCCTGATATTGCATTTGCTTTCACGTCTGTGCCACTCTCAGGTGTCCATACCACTTTTTATTTCTTGGAACTTTAGTAATTAAATGGTCCTAGGTGGGTAAATTTCCCTGAATCAAAGTGAGGTCTTATTTCAGTTTTTGGCCTATTTAAAATTCTGAAGTGAAAGGTTAAGGTTGGCAGTGCACCAGCAAGCTAAATAGCCATCTCAGAGGGGTGACTAAAGAAAAATTAAATTTATTAAAAGGGGTTGGGGATATCCAAAAGGAAGTGCTACACAGCACTGAGCCAAAGGGTGTTAGGCCCATGATGGCAGCAAAATCTACTTGGGACAGTGAAACAAGGAAGAGCATAGAAGCAATAGGAGAGCCTTGGCTGGGCTGCTTTGGCTCCCTGAGAAGTCATAGAAAAGGGGGCTTTGGAGACAAGTTCAGGGGGTGAGCGTGGGACGAGCTGCTGCTGCTCATTGCTCCCCTGGTTGCAAGTCTCGGTGGGGTCCCCTCCAAGGGAAGAAAGGGGATGGAGATGGCGCTGGCGTGCTTCCCTTGTGGGGAGCGTGCACTGAGTCCTTTCTTTCTTTCTTGCTGGTGGAAATCTTAAGGGAGGTCTCAGGGGAGGGTCTCAATAGAATATTCAGCTTTCCAGGTGTGCTCTCTCAGGGTCATGGTCTCCACTGATTGGTCAGTGCCAGGGCAGGGGGTCATTAGTTTATGTAGCTGGTCCTGAGGCAGCCACTGTGCCCCTTGTCTGGTTTTGCTGCTTTTCTGGGCCTGGAGCTGAAATACAACTGAAGCCTAGATATTACCTTTAGGGAGGAAATGCTCAGGGGGGCCAAAACCGCATGACCAGTGATATGCTGGGGGACATAGGTTACCCTGGGGACAAGGTTCTTGTTTTCCCAGTTTTGCCCCTTGCTAGGCACCCGGGGCTTCCTGCCCCGATGAGCTTCTGTACCCGAGTTTCTGTACCTGGCCCATCTAATAAGTATTGTGAGTGTCTCTAGGTCTGAGACAAAGCAGCATGGCCTCTGCCTCCCCCATCACTGCTTCCAGTCCAGTTCTAGTGAGAGGCAACTGCTTTTCCTCTGCACCTCTGATGCTGTGTGAGAAGCAATAGCATCTGTTTCTTAGAGTAGGTGATTATGCATTTGCTCATGATCAGCTATCTGAATTCAGTACCCCAGGTTTCCAGGTGCCACAGGAAAGAAAACGTGGCTTAGAGAAGCTACCTACTCTGGTTGATTTAGAAAAAACAGAAGCTTATGTGAAACTGGCTCCTTTGCTTTATCAAAATGACTAATTTCACTGACTTCACCTTCAGTCCATGCTCTTGACATTTATCCATTTTCTTGTTTTAATCTTGTTGCTGTCAGATTTTAATCACTTTTTTGCAAAACTCCTGACCAATATTCAGGCAAATAGCCCCCAATGAAAGGGAAAGTAACCTTGTGTGTGTGTGTGTGGTGGGGGGGAGTGGGAATGGCTCTGGCAGCCTGCATCCTGGTGTTTATCCAAATCATAAAGACTTGAAAAGATTCCACAGGTGGGAAAGCTCTCCAAGAGATTGGTTTACAAAATGCCAGCCAGGGCCCATCCTCATTCCTCAAAGACTGGGGTTTCTGGAGGAGTGAGTTTTAGGGGCCTAGGAACAAAGCCTAGATTTGGTAAGCTTAGGAAGGATAGGTGAAGCAAATAATTTCTTTGCTTTACACACAGAAGAATTGAAAAAGAAAGCATGGGAGTGAGGAGCGTGGGGGAAGGGTGCTGAAAGAACAGAAAGGGATCATATTTTGCTTTTTAATTTTTTTGGTGCAAAGTAGACGGGCTGTTGATTGACATGAAATAAATCCTTGAATAAATGAATCTCTCCAGCATTGGGGAAGGGGTGGTGAGGTGGGAGTGGGGGGATGGTGGGAAGTGGCTTGTGCATATGGAAGAGATAACTTTTTAAGGAAAGGGAGATTAAAAGCAAGAACCTCAGGGCATTTAATAACTGTGGCATTTTATTCTTGCCTTATGTGGATTATTGCGGATTATCTGCTAAAAGCAAGAGCTCAGTCTGGTGTTACTGTTTGACTTACCTTTCCTGTCCTCTCATTTAAAATACTCTGTCTCTTCCATGGTTTTCATTTGGTTAATGACAGATCTGGGGTGTGCAAAAGTTTTCCTGATAAATGGAAGGCTCTGCACAACCAACCTTCTCTGAAGAATAGGAATGGGTTTTACTGTCAAATTCAACCTTTATAAAATCATAAAGCCCAATTAAAAGGATTAAAAAGTAGATCCATGAAAGACTTTTGCAACAACCGCAGTGGCCTACAGCACGGAGCTGCTGAAGCTCAGTAGAGCCAGTTAGTGGCAGATCGCGGGGCCTCTGGGGGAGAGCCCAGGTTTGCTCTGCACCACGTGATCTCTGCAGTCAGTGACTCATGCTTATGAAGCAGGCAAATGCTTATGCTTTGCCTCAAACATTACAAATCACCTGACGGAGAAGCTGTATTCCAAAAGGAAAAGTCTTTCCTTGGGCTTTGTGGAACCAGAAGGAAAGGAAATTCTAAACTGAAGCTCAGCATAGCCTCCTAAACGTTTAATTTGGGATTATCTGAGGTTAAAAATATCATAGTAGTCTCAGGAATTACAATCTCATGGAAAAGAGTGATGGGCTTTGGAGCCAATTCCAAAGTGTGGATTCTACTCCCAGTCCAGTTACTCATGTATAGTTTGACCTGGGACAAAGTATTCAAGTTCTCTAAATCTCAGTGTCTTTATTTATATAACAGGAATAACAATATCTCTCCCAAGGGGCATGAGTTCTTATAGTATAATACCCTGAAATCTCCTCCCTTCAATATATAAATGCTCGGTAAATATTATTTTCATTTCCTGCTCCCTCTACCTTTCTCCCACCTACCCCCAAACTCCTTACTCATAAAGACTTCTCACTGCTGCTGTGCCTACATGCCTCAGGAATTTATTGCAGTGTCATAGGGAGATCATTTGATGAAACCTGCTAACATCAAGGAATTTCCTTAACAAACACATTGGCAAGGCCTGCCAGCTCCAGGACAGCTGTTCTGGGTGGTAACTGAGATGGGCTAGTAAGCCAGAACAAGTGGAACAGGAAAACAGACAGAGAGTTAAAGGGCCAAGCAGTTTACAGCCATCTAGCTAATCACAAAATCCTATCTTGTGTAGCCAAGAACACTTAAGAGTAAATGGTTTACACCTCTCCCCAACCAGAGGGTTAATAGCTTAAATCACTTACTCAGGGAGACAGCAGAATTCCAATTAGTGCCATTTGTCAACCACATGCAAGGATAGAAGTTAAGGAAATAAATCTCATTTTGGTACATCAACATAAAGTTGATGAATATTCTATTGAGATCTCCCCAAGACCCTCCCTAAACTCCCAGCCTTTATTTATTTATTTTTTTAAAATGTATCTTTATTGATTTTGGAGAGAAGAAAGGAGGGGGAGAGAGAGAGACAGAAACATCAATGATGAGAGAGTCATTGATCAGCTCCCTAGCCCGCAACCCGGGCATGTACCCCAACTGGGAATTGAACCCCGATCTCCTGGATCCTAGGCCGTTGCTCAACCGCTGAGCCACGCATGGCCGGGCAACTCCCAGCCTTTAGAAACCTTCAAAATGCAGGTCCCAGTGGAGCTCTCCCTCCCAGGAACATGCCTGCGCCTTTCCCTTCCTCCTCCTCTTTCCCCACAGGCGGGCATCTCCTAAAGTCTACGGGAACCCACGAGGCTGGCAACCAGGGAGCAATGGGCAGCAGCAGCTCAGCCTGGGCTAAGCTCCTGACCCGGTCCCCAAGGCCCCCTTTTCTCTGACTTCCCAGAGGCTAAGGCAGCCCAGCCTAGGCTCTCCTGTTGCTTCTTCGATCCTAGGCCCTTCCCTGTTGCACTGACCCCAGCTTTAATAAACGTCTTCTCAAAATCATCTGGTCTTGTATTGACGTCTTTCCTGCACAAAGTCAAGAATCCACACACTACTGGCTGGCCCTAGGCAGACCGGCTCAGGGCCAGGTCCCCTGTCCAGTAGCAGAACTACAATTTGCACCTGATCTGAAGTGTATCACCACCAGAAAGCTCCCTCACAGTCTTGGTTTAGGTCCACTGGAAACAAGAGAGAGTGGGTCCCCAGCGAGCCTGTAGTCAGAGGGTAGAGAGCCAGTTGAGAGAGCAGAGAGTGAGATGGGGGTGGGGTGGACCTGGAGGGGGCAGAGGAGTTAAGTTGGGAAGAAACCCAGGCCAAGCGGGGAGCCCATGGGGGGGACACGCTGACTTTAGAGGAGAGTGAAGTTAGAGGAGGGGAGGGACTCTACAGGCATTGCCAGGAGTCCTGTAGCAGGTACTTGAGGGCAGCCACCTTGCTAAGAGTGTAGTTTGAAGCTGTGTTTACATAGCTCTACGTATTGATAAAGTTAATTTGTAAATTGAGACCCCCCGAATGGAGGTGACCCCAGTGGCCCAGGCCATATCACAGATCTAAATGTAAGTCAGCCTGAACGTAAGGGAAACTTAAGAAACAGCAGCACAGGCCTCCCACTGAGCTCTAGCTGGTTTGCCTTGCCCTAGAAGCCCCAACCCCCAGCCTTATCGGGGAGCCTGGGGCCGCGCAGCCGGTCATGCCCCGGCCTCTGCTCCGCTCCCTCGGCCCAGGCGCCCTCCTTCAGGAGGCTCCACTGCTTGTCAGCGCTGTCCTTTCCCAGCCCACGATGGTTTCTCCTTGCCTAAAAGACATCAAACTTGTTACTATGTTTTAAATCATTTTTGACAGTATAAAAATGGGAAAATGTCCATTAAACCTAACAAAGGTGATGAGAGAAGTAGTGGTGAAGTTTAAGGAGGAAAAGCAGCTGAAGCTTCTGCTCCCTGAGCTTTCCCTGCCCAGGAGGGGCAAGGTGGCAGGTCCAGTGGTTGCTGAGACACGAGACTTGGGGAAATGTGCCCGCCCAGTAGGAGGGAGGTGGGGCAGGGGATGGGGCCTTGAGCACACGGAGAAATTTGGCCCCAAATCTGTATCGTTTTAAAGCTTCCCCAAGGATTCAGTGGGAGCTCTTCCATTAGTGGTGTCATGTTTTTCGGGACCGTGAGCCAGCACGACCATCTGCCAGGTCTCAAGCCCTTCTCTCACGGTTATGTAAAGCCCACGTCTCTGCTCACAGTTGTTTCTTTTGCAGGGACATGGCTGTAAAGTAGGATAAGGAGTTTGCAAAATTAAAATTAATAAATATTTAATTTAACTTTATGTCAAATATAACTCAGCTCATATTTTGTTACTCATAAATTATAATCAAATATTTAAACTCTGTTTTTCAGTTTCTTTACACAATGGGTATATAATAATAGTACCTATTGCGTAGGTAATTTTTTAATACTCGCTTGACATTGGTGGGAATAAATGTGATGTTATATGTAAAACACTATACAAGGGCCCTGGTACACAGTCCGTCAGTGTAATGTTATGAACAATGTTATTAATGATAGTGAAGATGACAATGACGACGATGATGAAAGCATACATTTCCCCTGTAACAGACTGAAGAACTCTCAATATATTAAGCACTTATGATGTTGATATTCCTCTCTCTAAAATACAGCGGCATGTCAGTCCCAAGCCAAACCGTAGCTCTCTATTAAGTCTCCCACCTGGCTGTCTTGGTATTGCTCCTGAGGCTGTGACATGGTGCTCTCCAATCACAGCATTGTCAGGAACCTTTTCAGGTAGGCAGCCCTTCCAGGTAGGCAGCGAGGGCTTAGCAATGTAATGTAGAGCACTGGAGGAGTAAGACTTCAGTCCCTGTGATTTCCAGCAAGTCCTTTCATAATTTGTAGGCTCAGTTTGCTCACTTGTGAATCAGGAGAGAATTCCTGCTTTGTGGAATTCACAGTCTTATGGGAACCGAAAAGGAGACTTGTATGCCAAAGTGCTAAACCACAGTACCCACCTGGTCTGCCCTTATTTTGGGAGCTAAGGAAACTAACACTGACAGAATTGACCTGATATGTGCACTACTCTGAGCTTACGAGAGGGAGAGGCAGGACAGGAAATTGGGTCAGTGTGCTTTCCTTCACACAGCACAGCTTCCTGAACTGCCGACATTCCCTGCAGGCCCTTCACGGCAGAGACACAGTAAGGAAAGACTCAGGTCACAGAGACCCCTGTGGTCAGGGTTTTGTAAAGCAGACATGGCCAATAGATCACTGCATTCCCGGACCCATAGGTCAGGCCACCACCTCTCTGTGGGAAGCGTGGCTTCCTGTATCAGCATTTGTGCTAAGCCAAAGCCTTATGGGGATATTTCACTCTTTGTTATATTCCAGTTTACACTAGGGTTGGGAGGTGCAGTGGGGCCTAAATGTTCTTTCTGATGCCCTTGAAGCCACTATGAGTTGGATAATTTATTTCTGCTTGGATCTGGGATAACAATCGCTACTATTCTTGAGTGTTTCATGTTGGTACTTTACAACCACATTATCTCATTTAATTCTCATTACAGCCCTCTGAGGATGTAGGTGTTATTATTATTATTATTATTATTATTATTATTATTGTAGGTGCTATTATTATCCCATTCTTCAGGTAAGAAAATTTAGGCCCTTACAGGTTAGCCTACACTGGTCATGCACCTAACCTATGCAGGCTGTCTCAGAAGCTAGTGCCTTTAATCACCCCATTGTTTTTCAAGAAATGGCCTGCAGACCATGAATATAAAAAATCACCTGATGTCCATTTCCTCCCCCAACTTATTGAATCATATGGGGGTGGCTGGGAACAGTGGAAGCCCAAGAATCT
Organism: Miniopterus schreibersii; assembly: GCF_964146895.1. Taxonomy (NCBI): domain Eukaryota; kingdom Metazoa; phylum Chordata; class Mammalia; order Chiroptera; family Miniopteridae; genus Miniopterus; species Miniopterus schreibersii. The sequence continues at coordinate 58,478,182 of NC_138109.1, read as the reverse complement.
GCATTTCAAGAAGGTTCACAGTTGATTCCCATGGACATCCAAATTTGAGAACCACTGCCATAATCCCCAGCCTTCCAGATGCATTCTGTCAAAAGACAGGCAAGAAAGGGAGCAATTTGACCTTCAGTACCAAAGGAACACATCTTTGGCATCACCGTAGAAAAGAAAAGCAAGTCCCTTTACCTTACAATTTGCTAAATAACCTACACAGGTTCTCTTCAGTGGGTCTGAGTGGGGCAGGGTTGTTCCTGTTGATTGACAAGGACTTTAACATGAATATTTAATGGGCAGGGCAGCCGGGCACATGCCTAATGTAATATTTCAAGCTCTACTTTCATAGTGAAGGGATTTGGCCTCCCTTAATGCATGTCTACATCCTGTCCCTGTCCTTCCAACAGCATTTTCCATACAGATAGTGCCAGTTCAGGGAGCCTCTGGTTCCCAGCTCTGGGTTCAAGATAGCACTTACTCTTATCTTGAGGTGTTTTTGTGCTGATGGAATGCCACTGGGCATTGTCTAGATTTTTATTATTTCCTGTCCAGGCCCTCCATGCCTTCTTGGTTAAAACCCATTGGCAGAATCAATTTGGCTGATATCATTCAGATGAATCATTCACACTTTTATCATTCTCTCTCTCTCTCTATTTCTATATTTCTCCTTCCAGCCTCTGCTGTTTCCCAACTTGCAAAATATTTGGGACCAGTATTGTACTTGGGATTTATTTAAACCAATTGGAGGAATAAAAGACTCAGCCATCAAGATGTACAATCAATCTTATTTGCTTTATTTATGGAAATTCTTGAACAGCTATTTCATATAGCTAACATTATATGTAATTGTGAAAGATGAAATATTTTCCCCCCTAAGATCAGGAACAGGGCAAGAATGCCTCTTCTTAACTCTTCTGTAAAGGAAATAAATGCATGCATTTAGATTGGAAAGGAATAAGAAAGACTGTTTTCATTCACAAATGACACAATATTGTATAGAGAAAATCCCAAGGACTCTACAGCAAACTACTAGAATAAACAAATTGAGTTAAGTCACAGGATATGAGAAACATACTGATTATTACTATACAACTACTGCTAATAAAACAACCACGCACTGTAAAATATTTTCTACTATCTGATAATTTTTGTGCCATTACATAATTAAATAGATGTATTTTAAAAACCAACAAAAAGAACACTGTATTAGATGCTGTCATAGTGATAGTGACAGAATGCTGTGGGAGAATTGAAGAGGAACACCACCCAGTTAGACAAACTTCAAAGTTTGAGGGCACAGTCCTCAAGACTGAGCTTATCAACCTCAAGTTTAGAGGTTCCCCAAATTACCCTCAAGTTCTATAATTCTTTAGAGTGACTCAGCACTCACAGAAAGCTATTATTTTCATGGTTACAGTTTAATTACAGGGAAAAGATATGGATAAAAATTAACCAAAAGAAAAGACACATAAGGCAGAGTCTGACAGGGTTTCAAATGTGAAACTTCCATTGTCCCTTCTCTGTGGAGTCAGAAAGTGTTACTCTCCCAGCATCAATGTATGACAGTGAACATGGAGTACTTACCACCAACCAGGGAAGCTCACTTGAGCTTTGGTGTCCCAAGTTTTCATTGGGACTTTATTACATAGGCATGACTGATTGTTTGGTTGATTGCCATGTGGGTGAACTCAGTCTCCAATAATACTGCATGATCCAAAGCCCTGACCCTATGTCACATGGTTGGACTTTCTTGTATGGCCAGCCCCTACCCTAAGATTGTCAGATGTGGTCAGCCTTACCCTAAATCTGGTGTGACCAGCCCCTCCCCTAAACAAGGATACTCCTATGACAAAATGTCTCCCAGAAGCTGAGGGCAAAGGCCAGACCTTCTTTTTGAATGAAGCCAAATTCTTTAGAATACAGGACTTAACCCAGGTTTGGGAGCCAACTAAGGTCTATAGTTAGGATTGAGATAAGTTGAAGTCTTACTGAAGTCTGTGGAAGAATCTAGTAAAAACCACAATGGGCTGATTTGTTACTATTATTTTATACATTTTAAAAATGAATCATATTCTTGAATATTTAAATATTGACAGCAATGATTTTTACCCTTAGACTTTTGAGTAATCCTGGACACCTCTTTCTCCTTTCCCTGTTACCTCCTTATGAATATTTCATGTCTTCCTAAAATCAGAAGGTTTTTAAAGGTTGTAAGAAAAACTGAACTAAAGGTTAAACACATATATTTTACTTAGAAGAAAGTAAAAGAATGGCCAAAATCGGGTTTGGGATTTTACCTGTTTTCAGTAATCTATGCTTTAGTCTATATTGCTGTAGATAATTGAAAGTTGTCTGAGATTGGTTTTTGTAAATGCTTAATTGTACCTGATTTTTACAAGATAGTCATTTAGCAAAAGAAGTGTCCAAATAATTCCCCATTTCAGCAGTAATAGGCAAGAAAAGAAGATCTAATTCTTCAACTATTTACTTAGATGAACAGAAATACCATTTTTTTGAAACAATGGCTATGCAAGATTTAGCCATTAAAGGGTTAGGGTAAAATGAAAATCCTCTCAGTAATAGTTGAATTCTGAGAAAATCTTTCAAGGAAATTAAACACTTGATCAAAAAGAGAAAAGGGTTATTGGTGAGAGCTGAGATTAAACAGCAGAGTTGTCTGAGAAGAGGCCTCAATTATAAGAAGCAGGCAGTTAATAATATCCTCTCTGGGATCTGCTTTTCCTCAAGATGTCTCTGTGGGGAAATGTGATAGTTTCATTTTCTTTTCGCTAATGTAGGAAAAAGTGCCTTACCTTTGAAAAATGTGAAGAAAACTATAAAACTTGGGGGGGGAATCAGAACCAAGCAAAACAATTTAGAAGTGTGTTTCCAGTATAAGAGAAAGTACTGCTCTTAATCAGGATCTAAGACATTTAAAAAGTATACTTCCATTCAATTTTATTTTGCAAACTGAACTACAGGAACAAACCAAAAGTGAAAAATAGTGATTCCCACTTCTTGCATGAAACTAAGCACTTCCAATGGGTGAGAACTTTGGCTCATAAAAACACACAAAATCCTGGAATGAGTCAGTTATTTGAATCCATCTTTCTCAGTAACTTACCACGTGGACTTGGGGAAAAACAACCACTTTCAATGCTGTGTTTCCCCATTGAAAGGAATGAGAATTTTTAGTCAAAATATTACCATAATTATCATCACCTACCATCAGAATTATCACCACAACTATCACATATTAAGTGCTCACTATGTGAAGGCATTATACCATATACTTTTTAAAACAATTTATCTTTATCATTGAAAGTATTACAGATTTCTCCCTTTCCCCCCATTGATCCCCTCCACCCTCCACCGCCCCCCCTTTCCAGGCCTTCATCACACTATTGTCTGTGTCCATGGGTTATGCATATACACATGTAAATTCTTAATCTGTCCCCACCCACTCCCCACCCCCACCTTCCCTCTGAGATTCATCAGTCTGTTGCATGCTTTTATGTCTCTGGATCGATTTTGTTCTTCAGTTTATTTTGTTAATATACCATATACTTTCCATACTTAATTTAATTCTTATAAACGCATGAAAGGTGTAATTATTATTATACTCACTTTATAGAAAAACCTAGCACTCAGAGAATTCACAGAGTCGGTAAACAACAGAGTTAAAATCCAGCTCTGTGGGCCTGTCGATGACCCAACTCTTTACCCTGGCCCTGTGGTTCAATAGTTACCCTGGCCCTGTGGTTCAATGGTTTCGCATTTCCTAGGAGCAATTGCTTCTGTTCTGTGGCCGGTGTTTGGGGCTGACACTCACCATGCTTGCGCTCAGGGTTAGCTTAGTGCCTGGAGAGACAGCAAGGGCTCTGCCATGTCTATAGGCCTCCAGCTAATAGAAGATAGGTCCCCACAACTTGATGGGGAATGGGCCCTGTGAAGTAGATCAACTCAACTTGGATGTGAAGATAATTCTGATTTATCTGGGTCCCAGCAGCAAGCTGACTAATCCCTTAGCTGGGCTGAATGAACCACTTGGTCCTGGGCCAATTCCCTGTCACACCCTATCCCAACACCATATGTCAATAATAAGTACTTAATACTTCATAATATTCAAAGTTCTAATATTATTTCAAGCCCAGCATGCGTTCTATTATAGTATACTCCCTTTTCAGGTAAGTATACAAACAAAACTATTTCATTGATATATTTAGTCAGAGTTTTTTGGTTGCATGAGACAAAACCCCAATTTTTGCCTAGGAAAACAAATTAATTTATTGACTCACACAGCTAAGTCATGAGAAGGGAAAAATAGAGCTGGTTGGAGGAAAGACTGGATCCGGAGGCTCTAGCACCATCAGGATTAGTCTCTCTTCAAGGGAGACACTAGTGGCTCCAGGCTCACACCCTCAGAGGCCCACAACCAGAAAGGACAAAGTGTGTGTGTGAATTTCTGCAGCTCCACTATGAGAAATCCTGGAAGGAGCTGTGACTTTATAATTTGCATCATGGGCCAGTATCTCGGACCAATCACTGGGGCCAGGGAGGCAGTCACATGAGAAGATGGCCATCCCCATTTAGACCACTGGGTTAGAGTGCAAGAGAGAGGGGTTGTTCCCCCAAAGAAGGAGATGACACCAACATGGACATCAGGAGAATTACTGGAAGCCTCCCCAGTCCTCTTCTGCCCAAGGGTCATATCTGAAGCAGGGGCTGGGTTTAAAAGTCAGCCTGAAGGTGCAACATCACACATCTCAAAATCATCCTTGAAAATTTTCTAAAATGGGTATACAGCTCTAATTCTTAGTCATAGTAAAGACAGAAAAACACTGAGCTTGATTAAAGGAAAGAACAAAATAAAGGTCTACAAGCTGATGTTTGGGCTTTCAAATGAGTTTGGGGTTTTTGGGGGGAGGGCGGGCTGTATTACTTGCACAAAGCAATCCTCCTTAATAAAGTTGACAATTAACTTCATTCAAAACATTTTTAATGATGCATATTTTAAAAACAGTATTCTTATAAATTGTTCTGCCATGCAAATATACAATAGCTTGGAAGACAATGTTTAGAAAACAAAAAAGCCAATGTAAAAAACCAGATTAAAACAACTAGAATAGTACAGGTTTTATATGGCTTTGATTTTACCGTTTTCTTACTGCATCATCAATGTCAGAAACCTGTTCCTTCAGCTGGCTCCGTTGCTCAGGATTTAAAGAAATACCTTTCCATTCTGGTTTCATTTCACCTCCTGGATCCATCCAATACCCTCTAACATCAATTAGAACTTTTCCTTTAAAGTCCCGAACGCTGTCGCGCCTTGTTTCCCCCGGTCTGAAACATGTTATCGTGTCTGCTGTTGTCAGGGCTCTTGAAGTTTCACAAGCCTTTAGCTTCTTTACAGGGTTTTCTAAAGTAACTTGCTTTTTCCTCTTTAACTTTTTGTCAACTTCACTGTCAGAATCGCTGCCAGAAGAGCTGAAACAAGTTCCTTTGATTTAGGTATTGCTCTGCTCCTGTTCCTGTTCCTGTTCCTGCTCCTGCTCCTGTTCCTGCTCCTGCTCCTGCTCCTGCTCCTGCTCCTGCTCCTGTTCCTGCTCCTGCTCCTGCTCCTGCTCTGCTCCTGCTCCTGCTCCTGCTCCTGCTCTGCTCCTGCTCCTGTTCCTGCTCCTGTTCCTGCTCCTGCTCTTGCTCCTGCTCCTGCAAAGCCCTGTGCTCTCTCGCTCGAGACTGAGCTTGCTTTTAGGCAGTAATCACATCCCTTCCCAAGGAGAGATACAGACAAAATTCCCAAAGTGTCCTTTAACCATAGCGTGCAATCATTTTTTAAAAAAATATGAAACTTCTAGTGCATATCAATAAAATCATTTGTTGTGACAACAGAGTTATTATAGCACAGGGTCTGAACATAGAAAGTACTCAGGAACTGTTTGCTAGATTTAAATCCAAACCTTCCTTGAAAGTCAAAAGAAGTTTTTTGTTTGGGTTGGCCTTTCGTGTTGTGGCCCCTCCACACAGCAACCGTTTCCTGCTAATCTGGGCTTGGTGTCCTTCCCATCAGTGGAATCACACGTTATAGAAGTTTCTTACAGCATGGGTTTTGTGCCAGGAGAGGCAGCTGAGAGGCGTATGAAATGCACTAGGGGGCTTTGAGGAGCCTGAGTTCTCTGTGAAAATTAGTCACGAAACTTAGGCAAATCTTTTGAGCCCTCTGGGCCTCAGTTTTCTCATTGGCAAAACTTGAATCTCCCTACCAATGAAACTATTAAGGAGAATTAAATTAGATAGCATATAGCTAACAAGCTACCTCATATCAAGCACTGAAACAACGGAATTTCTTTCCTCTCTGGGAAAGGATTACATTGCTCCAGACCTCAGGACAGTAATACCCAGAGTCTAGAACACTCGCTGACATATCTGGCGTGAAATGGTTAAAACAACAACTGACTCACATAGAGAAAGGTGGGATCAGTTCATTTCTTAGACTAGCAGAGCTAGCTTCTCCCTGCTTTTATCAAGTTGCAAAATTATTATTTTCAAATATATTGAATTCTGCCTACTGAGAAAAACAAATCATTTTTTAAAATTTGGATTTATATGTATACATGTGACGTGATGCTGGTGAAGATGCTCAGCTATTGAGCTTGGAAAGCATGTGCTTTTAAAAAGCATTCTGGACACATTGCTCACTTATATATATCCATTTGTTCATTCATTTATACTTTACCACTTGTTCTAGAAATAATTTTTTTAATGTTTTACTGCTGGTAGTTGAATTTCCTCCTTTCCTAACCCTGGTATTAGCCTCTTTAACTTTTCCTCATTGCACCAAAATAGTTTACTGTTGTCCATTACAGTGTAGCTTGTGTATATAGGCTTAATGCACGCTGTGATTGAGTACCCCTTTCTGGCCCACAGGAACCCAGATGTAGCACAAATATTCATAACACATGGCCCTTGGAAAATACCTGGCCTGGAGATCTAAGCCAACATGGGAATAATTTGATGTAATTCAATCTCTTGGAAACAATGTCTAATATAATTGCCTTAACATTATATTACTGATTAGTTAATTTGGATAGAAATAATTTTTTTAGAAGTGTAAGTGAGAACCCCGTACTGATTTTACAGAAGAGATTAGGTTCTTCTTTTAATTTTAATGGCCTTTCAGGACTCCAGGTCAATTGTTGATGAAATACAGTGCTGCTGCCCAGTAATTTGACACCCAGGCTTAATGAGCTTCTTGGGGAAATTACTACAAGATTATTACCTAAGCAGCAACCCTCATTTTTAAAAACATATATCATGTAATATTTATTTTCTTAGGCCATGCATTCCCTATCATTGTACCTCATCTCTGAGGTGCATGTTTTCTAGAACAAACAGAACCTTCATGATCATTACATATGTTAAAACACCTACACACTGGAGCAAGGTCCAGCATGGGTCTCCAAACAGTACCAAGAACATATCACAATGTTAAATAAGAACTTGCTGTATTTTTAGTTTTTTGAGGGGCCTCCATACTGTTTTCCATAGTGGCTGAACTAAATTACATTCCTGCCAACAGGGCACAAGTGTTTCCTTTTTTCCACATCCTCACCAACACTTGTTATCTCTTATTTTCTTTTATTTTTAATTTTATTTTTCAATTACAGTTTATATTCTGTATTATTTTGTATTAGTTTTAGGTGTATAGTGTAGTGGTTAGACAATTATATACTTTACAAAGTGATCTCCCCAATATTTTAAGTACCCACCTGGCACCATACAGAGTTATTACAGTATTATTGACTATAACTTCTATGCTGTATTTTATATCCCCACGACTATTTTCTAACTATCAATTTGTACTTCTTAATTATGTTTAAGTCTAATTCATTTTGAATTAATTTTTGTGGTGTAAAATGAGGGTCCAATTTCATTTTTCTGCATGTGGTTATCCAGTTTTTCCAACACCATTTATTGAAGAGACTGTTTTTTATCCATTGAGTGTTCTTGGCTCCCTTGTCACAAATTAGTTGACCATTTTTGCAGGAATTTATTTCTGGGCTCTCTATTCTGTTTCATTGATCTATGTATTTTTACACCAGTACAATACTGTTTTAATCACGATAGCTTTGTAGTATACAGGGTGGGGCAAAAGTCGGTTTACAATTGTCCATGTAGAAAATAATACAAAAATTAATAAATAATATAAGAATAAACTTTGTGTTTGCATACTCACAACTGTAAGCCCCCTTTTGCCCCACCCTGTAGTTTGCAATCAGGAAGCATGATACTTCTGGCTTTCTTAATATCATTTTGGCTGTTCAGGGTCTTTAGTGGTTCCATACAAATTTTAGGATTGTTTTCTCTATTATGTGAAAAATACCATTGGAATTTTGATAGGGATTGTTTTGAATCTATAGACAGCTTTGGGTAGTATGGACATTTCAACAATATAAATTGTTTTGATCCATGAACATGGAATATATTTCCATTTGTTTGTGTTTCTACAATTTCTTTCACCAAAGTCTTTCATCAATTTCTTTGAATAATTTTCATCCTATAGGTTTTTCACTTCCTTGGTTAAATTTATTCTCAAGTATTTTATTGTTTTTAATGTTATTGTGAATGAGATCGTTTTCTTTATTTCTTTTTCAGATGTTTCATTGTTTAGGCCTGGCCCAGTTCTGAAAGCCATGCTATCCCCATTTTGCCAGACTACAATACATGGAATCATGACTGCTCCCAATCACATCCTTCTTCTTCCTATCAGGGCCATGGGAAACCCCTGCAGTTCTTTTAGCTTTGCAAAGAAAACTGCCTTTTAAAACTATAAACATCACATGCTCCTTATATTTTTATTTTTTCTTACTTTTTTCCTTTCATAGTAGAATATTAAGGATTTATCAAAAAGGTAGAAGAGCCCCGCCGGGCGTGGCTCAGTGGTTGAGCATCGACCTAGAATCCAGGAGATCTCGGTTCAATTCCTGGTCAGGGCACATGCTAAGGTTGCGGGCTCGATCCCCAGTCGGGGGCCTGCAGGAGGCAGCCGATCAATGACTTCTCATCATTGATGTTTCTATCTCTCTCTCTCCCCTAAATCAATAAAGATATTAAAAAAATGTAATAGGGGCTCTGTTTTTTTTAAAAAAAAAGATAGAAGAAAGAATCAGTAAATTTTTAAAAACTCAAATATCAGTGCCCTACAAACGTTCATGAAAATGTTTTCCCTATTAAACCCTAAATGAGGAAAATAAAATCAATGTACTGAGTTTTCTCATAAACTAAATGTATTATTTTTTAAAGGACTAGCTTTTATTCCAAGATTCTTTTCTTACTACTTATCTAATATTAAAATACCTTTCATGAAATGGTGATGACAGTACATGGTATTTTTTTTTAAATGTCCTGTCTTACCAACTATATGTTTGCCTTGTCCCCCCTCCCCAACTTCTCACCTCTCTCCATAACTTAACTGCTCTGGAAACTGCTACCTAACATATGCCTTTTTTCTTATTGTTAATAAATTTGCCTATTTTCTCCCTAGATTCTCCTCTTTTTCTTGTTACTATTTCTAAAACCTGATCAAATATAATAAAATCTCTAAATGCCTTTGTAATTGCAACTATAGCCCAAAAAGGCAGGATTTTTATAAACAGGGAGATGTTGACAATACAACCACTCTTTATAATATTTTCTCTGAAAAGAGTGAAAATGCTGCCTGCTGAGGTATCTCACACCAAAAATGATTCTGAATTACACCTAGTCAGGATTATAAAAGTCAAATGGACGCCATTAATGTGTTAGCTCTCTTATAGAAAGTGACTTGCCAACACCAGAAGAATGTGCTGAACAGAACTGAAAATTATCCTTGTACTTTATGCAGACTTTTTTGTTGTTGTTAATCATCACCTGAGGATATTTTTCCAATTGTTTTTTGTTTGTTTTTTTTAGAGACAGTGGAAGGGAGGAGAAGAGAGAGAGAAACATCCATGTGAGAGAGACTCATCGATTGGTTGCCTACTGCATGCTCCCCCACCAGGGCCGGGAATTGATTCTGCAACGTAGGCTTGTGCACTTTACTGGAATTGAACCAGCAACTCTTCAGTCCACAGGCCAACACTCTAACCACTGAGCCAAACTGGCTAGGGCTGCAAAGACTTTTAAGAAAAAATAAAAACATTTTGTCTAGTTTATTTAGTAAGCTACTTGAAAGAAGAAATTTAGGTACAGGCCTTCATTCCTATAGTGTAATTTTAGAACCAAAAAGACCTTCCATTCCCCCAAGTTATCTCCCTGCCAACCTATATCAAAACACAGCTCAGGGAAACTTCGAACAGCAAGACTCCCGGCTGGGTTTGCCTTCGTAGAGGTGACTTTCTTCTGACATTATCCAGGCGGCCCAGGTTTCCTGCCCCTGGACTCATCGGCACTCTCACTGCTCTCCTCCTCCCAGTCTATGGCAACCTACTCCATCAGACCTGTATTTATAGTTTAATGAGAGAAAACTCAGGGTTGCAAAATAGATGCAAACTTGGCAACTACTCCAAATTTGAATTGTTTGACCCTTGATTCATGTCCCACCTAACACCCCCATCCTTTCCCTAGAGTCAAACTTTTTCAATCATTTCCAGCCCCCATTCTTAGTGAACTCAGGCCTCCTCTGCCAGGCCCAACAGAGTCCATCGGGAAAGCAATCTTGTCATTTATGTCTCAGTTCCCTTCCCCTCAACCCTACCCAACCCTGAGTGTAGGCCATTTCAACTTGGTTTCCTACAACCAGTGGTATGCAGGAGCTAGCTCAGGCTGTCCCAAGAGAGCAGGTTCTAAAATTTTCAGGGATTTTACACACCAGGTATTAAAATAGTTATTATTAAAAATTAATATATATAATATATTAATATATATAATATAATATAAAATTATGTTAATTTTATATAATTAAGGAAATTATATAAAAACAAAGGTAGTAAAAAATAAAAACTCATTACTTCTTAATTATTTTACTCTACTATTTCTATGTGCTTTTGGTTCTTTAAGTCTATTATGTCTGCACGGTGGGAAAACAGTATCAGTGTGCCACTGGGCATCTCATCCCAAGACCGAGTTCAGAGACATCACGTCGGTAGCTTGAAGTCTGTTATGGTGGGAATACTTACACCCCTACTACAAATCAAGGGTCCTCCCGTCGCAACCCTTAAAGCAGTTTTGAAGTACTTACGAGCAGCACATCATTGTAGAACATGACAGGAAAACCCAGCTGTTTCCTCCACAGTGCCTGAAGAAAACCACAGAGCCTTACATGTTGGTACCAGTGCAGATTCAGAGTGATCCGTTTCAGCTGGGCCCACAGCCCTGCTCTGCAATCTTACTGCGTTTCCCTGGTCAGTTTTCCCCTCCATGCCCCTGATGCTTTCTTTTTCTGACCCTGTCCACTTCCCTCCAACATCTAACCCTCCCCCTCCCTCCTCCTTCACTCTCAGAAGACAGCTTAGATTCCTTCTTCACGGAGAAAACAGCTCCAACCTCCTGGCTCCAAATCCATAGTGAGCCTGCGTCTACACCCTGCCTTTTCCTGCTATAATGAAATAGGCGCACCTCCTTCTAGGGCTCACCTTTCCACCCGAGCCCTGGTCCCAGCCTCTTCCACCTCTTCGGTATACCCTGTGTTCCGTACCTTATATTTTCCCTCTCTAGTGTCTCTACCCCATCCAGTATTTTAACTTCTACAGTTGTCTCCTACCTAAGCAAACAAACCTTCCCAATCTCATATCCTCCTAGATCCCCTGCCTTATGTCTTCCCTTCCTTTCAGAGCCAGACTTGAAAACATTTGTCCAAACTCCCCTGGTCTACTTCCTTTGCTCCCTCTCTCGCCTCACCCTGTTTCAAACCCATTTCCCACCCAGGCCCCTGAAACGCTGTTGCTAAGCCCACCAACAGCCTCCAAGTTACTAAGTCAAACAGAAAGTTTTCAGTTTTTATTTATTTTTTATTTCTCTACAACATATGAACTGGTTTGACCCTCTAAAATATTTTGATCACTCCCTCTTTGAAATTCCTTCTTCCCTTGCCCTCTAGGACATCACCCTTTCCTCATATTTCTATGGCCACTATTTCTCAGTCTTCTCTGCAGTTTCCTTTCCTCTTTTGGGAGGGCAAGAAAAAAATCTAGAAAACCAAATTTCCTTGATAAAGCTGGCACTGATATTTCTATATTACTCTTCTTCTTACTGTGATTATCATCAGCAGCAAAACAACCACCAGCCCTTCCGCACACAAACTTGATGGGAGGAGGGGAAAAAAATTCTAAAATGTATTATGAAAAAGTAGTGGAAGGAAGCAAGGAGGTAACTAACATTTATTGTCATTTATTATTAAATGCCAGGCATTATGTTAGACATATTTATATATTTTATTCTATTTAATCTCCATGATTATACTGTAAGATAAATATTATCAACTTCATTTTACAGATGATGAAATTGTCTAAAGAGCCCATAACCACCAAGCTAGTAAGTAGCAGAGGTGGAATGTAAACCTACTTCTTCTGACTCCTAGGACAGTGCTCTTTCCAGAGATAGCATGCCTGATTTGCTCTTAGTTTATAGAAATTCTGTAGAAAAAAAAACACAAAATACTTCTTTTGAGTGTTCTAGCTTTGGGGAGAAATGTCCTACAGTTGTTCAGAAGGAATGGACTGGTGGCCTGACTTGATGGCCTCCAGGAAAGCTGTACCAGCAATGGCAGCAACTTACAAAGGTCTTCACAGGGAGGTATGGTGTTCAGCCCTGCCTGCTGAGAAACTGTTCTCGCCGGAGCACCCAGAAACTAGTGTCTTGGGGACAGACACACCACTGAATTCGAAAGACTGGTATATAAAGTAGAATGCCAATTTATATAACCATCAAAATTCTGGTATTCACTCAGTAATATATTTCGAGCCTGTAAAAATATCTCTATGAGAAGTAAATTTTTAATCAGCAGGTTACTGAACAAGGAATTGAGCAAGAAATCAGAGCCAGGTGAGTTACACTGATTACCTTCCTTGCTGGAACAATTGAACTGTCATCACCTTGCTAACACAAGGGAGGGCGGGAAACAAATGCCAGGTACCCTTTACCCTGGGTTAGGCTGGAGACCCTCTGGCAAGTTCCCACTCAACGAGTCTCCAGGTTGACCATCCATGCCCCTTCTGCTTTCATAATGTAATGATTTTACACTACTCAGGTGATATAAATTTAGGCGGAAAAACAGCACCAATGCCAGATTGTGGCTACAAGTTCCATACAAGGGTCCTATTCTCTTCCCCAACTGCTCAGAACCAGGACCATTTTCCTTGTTTACTCTAGCAGTGAGGGTTGGGGGAGTTGCTTCTGGGTCATTCTACCCAGGGGTCTAGACCTTTGGAGTCCCAGCTTTAGTGGAAGGCAGGGGATTTCCCATTATACTCCTTACCCTGAATGTCCGTAGCCAAAACTATGAAAATTGCCCCTCAATTTTTCTTCTTTTAGCAAGCACCCTCAGAATATAAGTAGCTTTGGTTCTCAGCCACTCTCAGGATTTCTACCTTCACGGATAATTCTTACCTAATGGTAAAATGCTTTTAAGATGCTTTCTAAAAAACATATTCTATCATTTTTAGTTGTTTTTAGCAGGAGGATTAGTTCAAATAACCTGTCCTCGTACTACTAATAGTAACATATAATAAGTGCTCAATAAAAGCCCATGAATATCTTGTCCAAATGGATAATGCTCAGTCAACTCTGAGTGCCACAGAATTGGGACTTGCTCAGTAGTTTCTCTGAAAGTGTGCTCTTGCACTGTCCGAATCCTTTGCCAGAAATGCAGATTCTGGAGCCTGTCCTTGGCCTACTGATTAGAATACGGGGGATCAAATTAGATCTGCATTTTAATGAGCTCTGCAGGTAATTCTTATGTGCACTGAAGTTTAGAACAATTGAACTAAGGCACGGTTCCAAATTACATCTCATACATTCCCAGAAATGCCTCGTTTCTAAAGCCTTCTCACATGCAATATGCATTAGCAAAGCATTCATTTACAGGAGAGAGATTATTTCTCAGCACATCTTTTCATTTTATTCATATTTATAATACATATTCAAAACAAAGTCTTAGTAGCACACTTAAATTACCATAAAAAGTGTATAAAACTTTAAAAAATCCTAAGAATGCCTGACAGCATAACCTTCATAAAAATCTAGAAACCGGAAATCCAATTATCAGTTGAATGGAGGAATTTAGACCACCAACTGCAATTTAAATCACAAACCCAGTATTCCTAATCAGCATAAACCCTTTTACAGTTGCAACAAAGTAAAACAAAAACAAAAATAACAGAAAACAAGAGGCACTTTTTTTGATAGATGAAAGCATTATACAGCCTATAGATTATATTTTTCTATAATAGTATTTTCTTTGTTTCTTTAATACCACAAATACACCCTTAATTTCTTTACTTGAAGTCTTACAGAAAATTATATTCATATAACCTCTGATTCCAGTGGAAGTCTGACTTTGGAAAGAATACAAAAAAATGGTAATTTATTATAACCTAAAAATATCCTTATTAGCACCTACTTTTTTTTCTTAGTTTGGAAATTCGTATGGGTAGATCTGTGACAAAATAGCATAGAAATATTAATAGCAGGACCTGGGAAGCAGCATACAGGTATTCACTGTAATATTCTTTCAACTTTGTTTTATGTTTGAAAATTTTCATGTCCAAATTTTTATGATAAAAGGGATCAATAGCTACATATAGCTAATCCCTGCCTATTGCTCAGCAGCAGCTCTGCCCCATGTCCTGCAGTGCCACACTGCTCCCTCACCCTGGGGCACCCTTCCCCTCCTTTGTTCACCAGACTAAAGTCTATACTACCTTCAAGACTCAATTCAAAGATCAGGAGTTGTATGCATATATATATGTGCCCTGACAGGGAATGGAACTGGTAACCTCTCAGTACACGGGATGACGCCCACCCCGCTGAGCCACACTGACCAGATCTGCAACGACTTTTATATACTTATTATATTAGTTTCCTGTGGCTGCTATAACGAATTATGTACTTGGTGGCCTAAACCAACACACATTTATTCTTTTACAGCTATGAAGGTCAGAAGTCTAAAATCAGTTTCACTGAGCCAAACTAAGTTGTTGGCAGAGCCGGTTACTTTTGGAGGCTCCAGCAAAGAATCTGTTACCTTGCCTTTTTCAGCTTCCAGGGGCCCCCTGTCTTCCTTGACTTTTGGGCTTTTCTCATCTCCCAAGAGCATCACTGCAATCTCTGCTTTCAGAATCACACGGTATTCTCCTCTGTGTAGTGAAACCTCTCTTCCTTTATAAGGTATATTTAGGGCCCATACTGATAATTCAGGATATTCTCCCTTTCTTAAAATCCTTAATTTAAGCGCATCTGCAAAGTTCCCTTATAAGGAAATATTCACAGGTTCTGGGGATTGTGACTTGGATAATTTTATTCAGCCTACAGCATTGATTTCTTTT
The DNA here is from genome assembly GCF_964146895.1 of Miniopterus schreibersii. Taxonomy (NCBI): domain Eukaryota; kingdom Metazoa; phylum Chordata; class Mammalia; order Chiroptera; family Miniopteridae; genus Miniopterus; species Miniopterus schreibersii. Next base: position 58,462,670 of record NC_138109.1, on the reverse strand, counting down.
TTGTAACAATAAAAATGCTTGGCTACTTTATTCTGAAAGTTTGCAACATTCTGAATTTTTAATATATTTTTTTGATACATGCATTTGTAATACGGACAAGTAACAACACAAACATTGCAAACAATACAAATATGGACTAGATCAAATGGACATACATATATTTCAGAATGTTTTGCAGATGGGAATATTGGGAGCCTGGAAATGCAGACAGAATTTTAAGATCAGGGTATATATTGGGACATGACTGTTCCTCCCCATCCCCCTAACTCCCCCTCCCCCACGCCCCACCCTCCTCCCCCCACCCCCCATCCCATCCCCACCCCATCCCCCACCCCATCCCCCACCCCCATCCGCTGCACCTCCACGCACAGAGTACCGCCCTCTCATTAACAGGAGCAGGGCCTCCAGTCACATTTAGTTTATGAGACTTTCCCCACAGCGGATTAGGTGAGGAACAAAGACATCGGGGCCAATCAGACTCTTTCTTCCGAGGAACCCAGAACTCTACGTTTGGGGGCGCTGATGCTAATCAGTCTTAGCTGGCACCCACCTCAGGTGGCTCTCCCTCGCCTTACACATCAAAAGGCTGAGAAAAGCAGTCTACAGACAGAGAAGATTGCAACAAGTGTTTACAATCTCCCAGCAACTCTCTCTCCCTTCTTTCCTTTTTTTCCTTCCTTTTATCCCCTTTGCATCAGCTATTTTGAGTGTTTATCTGTTATTTGCAATGGAAAAATTCTTTATTGAGACAGGGTAAAAACTTTAGTGACGCTCACTACTCTGAGAACAGGGACAATACTTGTGGATTTATGCTTAAAAATGTAGAAATTTCTTGCAGATGGAATCTTAGCTTTAATGAAACAAACTAATTCATATTTGAAGTTTTTCTTTCTTCTTTTTTGAGGCTAAGACTATTTTACAATGCATTTCTAGGTAGAATTGTATTTTTAAGGGATTAAAGTAAGGATCCCGAAAAGAAAGTTCTTTTCCCTACTTATTATTTTTTAATCTTCTGATACCATATTTTTAAATCTGAACCAATGATCTACAGGTTGTGCTATTAAACCAATCCATTGTCTACAGCTAAGTGGGTTTTTACTTTCCTTTGCTCTTAAAAAAATACAAATTTAGATTTGGGACAATCTGAATTTTGATGCTTTTCCTTTATCTAGAGATTGTTTCAAAGTTCTGCTGTCAGTGGAAAGCTGTCTCTAAATTTTCTCTCTTCATTTTGAACACCAGAGTTTCACGAAAGATACTTTTAAAAACTGTTTTCTTTTTGGAACACTAATTAGGCACAAAGGACATCTGAATGATCCCTTCAAATATTAACCTTTATATTTGTAACTTACTATGTAAAAAATTTAGTTTTTCTGTCTAGAAAATAAAGCGGGGTCTCAGGTTTGTCCCATAAAGTTTTATAGGTTATAAAAAAGTGATAGCAAACAAAACTTGAGATTTTAATATTTCTTTATTTTTGCTATTTTCTCAAAGGTTTGTATAATGTAGAAACCCTTATATGTATTTGGCTAAACACAGTATACTGATTGTCTACTATTTTTGACTTATAAAAATGGAAATTTTGTATTGTTCAACCTAAAAGTTCCCTCATTTAATTACATATAATCTTGGTCTGTTTGCGAAATATTTTCCACTGTTTTCTTTTGCTTAATGTATCTTTTCTTGGACACTTTCTGTTTGGTGAAATGTTGATGGCCATCAAATGTATTTTTTGTTCATAGTGGTAAAATGAATGAGTTATTTCTGTTCTCCTTTACATTTATAAAATGATTTTTTGAAAAATGTAAGCAGCATGTGCTTGTGTAGATTATAGGCTAAAAGATTACTTTCGTTTTAAAACTCTTAAAACAGTTCTATTTTAGCTTCCTTCTTATGCCTGAACGAGGGACATCTGTTTCTGTTTTCAGTGTTCTTTTGTTACACAATGAAGTCGAACATCAAAGTTCTCCTCCAACAAGGAAAGAATGCTTTAGTATTGGTTTTTATTTCCTTTTATTTATTTTCTCCTGTTTAAGAATTACAAATATTGTACAAAAAGGATGAACTGCTTGTTAGATGGGCCAGGTACAGAAACCCGTGTACGGAGACTCACCAAGGCAGGAAGCCCAGATGCCTAGCAAGGGGTGAAACTGGGAAAATAAGAACCTTGTCCCCAGGGTAATCTATTCTGGCCCAGTTTATCACTGGTCAATCGGTTTAGACCCCTTGAGCATTCCTCCCTAAAGATAACATCTAGGCCTCAGTTGTATTTCAGTTCCAGGCCTAGAAAAGCAGTAAAATCAGACAAGGGGCACAGTGGCTGCCTCAGGACCAGTTACATCGACTAATGACCCCACCCTGGCACCGACCAATCAGTGGAGACCACGGCCCTGAGAGAGCACACCTGGAAAGCTGATGAATATTCTATTGAGACCCTCCCCTGAGACCTCCCCTAAGGTTCCCACCTGCAAGAAAGAGATAAATACGCTCAGGACAAAGGACCCAGGGCTGGCTCCCCACTAGAGGAGCATGCCAGTGCCATCTCCTTCCCCCTTCTTCCCTTGGAGGGGACCCCACGAGACTTGCAACCGGGGAGCAATGGGCGGCAGAAGCTGATCCGGGGCTCACCCCCTGAACCTGTCTCCAGGAACCCTCCTCTCTCTGACTTCCCAGGGAGCCTAAGCAGCCCAGCCTCGGTCCTCCTGTTGCCTCTTCTATACGTCTCCTTCTCTCACTGTCCCAAGTATACTTTTGCTGTCATAATGGACCCAATACCCACTGACTCAGTGCTGTGTAGCCCTTCCTTTGGATATCCCCCATCCTCTTCCCTCAATTTTCCTTTATTCACCATCTGAGATGGCTATTTAGCCTGTCCTCCCACTACCGACCCTTAACCTTCCACTGTTCCCTGAAAAAATCCAAACAATAGGAAATACAAAGTAAAAGCCATTCTCTCATATGCTCTGTCCCTATTCCCTAAGGGTAACCACTACTAATAGTAGACGTGTGTCCTTCCAGACCTTTTCCTATGCACATATATGTGTATGTATAAATGTATATATGTATATGTCTATATCATTAGAAATGGAAGGAAGTTTGACTTGGAGTGTTGAGCACACAGTACATTTGTATCCTTGAAACCTATATAATTTTATTAACCAGTGTCATCCCATAAATTCGATTAAAAAAGTAATGGGATCCTACTAAACAGATTGTGATGCAGCTTGATTTTTAACCTATTAATAAAAAATGAATACATTTCCAGGTTTGAACACACAGATCTACCTTTATTGTTGACCATCATATGACTGTGGCATGGTTTATTCAACCACCACCCACTGCTGGAGATTTAGATATTTCCAATAGTTCGCTACAACAGCAAATGCTGCAGTGAACGTTGAGATACATGTTTTATTCTTTCTGTAGCATAGATTCCAAGAGATGGATTTAACTGAGTCAACAGTTTATATATTTAAACCTTTCAAAGGTGCTGCTAAGTTGCTCTCCAGAGAGGAAATTGTATCAAATTCACACTGCTTCCAATACTGTATGAGAGAACTCTTCCTTTTACTCTTGTTTTCATTACAAATTATCAAGCTTTAACATTTTAACTAAACCGACAGGGACAAATTTATAGCTCAGTGTAATTTTTCTGTATTGTTTTCCTAATCACTAATGAGAATAAGCATTTTTTTAAAAATGTGTTTGTTAATCCTTGGTATTTTTCTCTCCATAAGTTTCCTGTTTATATCCTGCATTAGTTACCTGTTGCTGCATAACAAATTACCACAAATTTAATGGCTTAACACACACATATTCATCATCTCATGGTTTCTGTGGATCAGAGTCTAGGCGTGGTTTAGCTGAGGCCTCTCCTTCAAGGGCTCTCACAAGGCTATGCTTTCATCTGAGGGTTTATCTGAGGAAGAATCCACTTCCAAGCTCTTGTAGTTGTTGGTAGAATTCAATCCTTGAGGGCTGTTGGACTGGGGGCCTCAGTTCCTTACTGGCGGTTGGCCAAAAGCCTTACTCAATTCCTTGCCGTGTGGGCATCTCCAACATAGCAGCTCCACTCATCAAAGTGTGCAAACTGAGAGGCAATAGAGAGAGTCAGCTAGCAAGACAGAAATCTCAATCTTATGTAACCTAATCACAAAAGTGACATCTCATCACATTGCTTTATTTTATTGGTTAAAAGCAAGTCATAGGTTTGCCCACACTTACGAGATTATACAGGGGTATGAATATCAGGAGATAGAGATGACTGGAGACCATTTTAGAGTCGTTCAGCCATATATCCTTTGCCCGTTTTTCAGTTGGGGTGTTTGTTTGTTTTTTATTTTCTAGAGCTCTTTCTATACTATGGATGTAGTCATTGTAAGGTGGTGGTGGTGGTGTATGTCTGTGTATGAGGAAAGAGAGAGAGGAAAAGAGATAAAAGAGAGACGGGAAAAGGAGAACATATTTGCCAATGCCTAGGCATTTAATTTTTATGTAGTCAATCTTTTCCTTTATAGTGTCTGATTCTTTAAGGTCATACTATCTCCAATACTTTTAAAAAATGATATTTTCTTCTAATAATTTTTGGTTTTATAAAAATATATTTAGACCTTTAAGTCAAATGGGAATTGATTTTTATATGATATGTAAAGTAAAAATCTACTTTTGCCAAAAGAATCATCAGTTTACTTAGCACCATTTAAAAAATAGTTCATTTATTTGATTTTTAAGAATTAAGTGCTTTTGAAAGGCTTGTGTATATATGCCTAATTTATTCATATAATAGAAAGATATACTAACAATTTCTGAATTAATGGTGTGGTTTTTTCCCTGAGATATTCTTTAAGGTTGGTAGTAAGTGTTTTCAACCAATTGACTAAAGATACATTGAAAAGCTAATGGGTCTGGGTTATTCTGTCTCTGATAGCTACAACTATGAACCTGGGGTAAGTTCCCCTTTAGCTATAGGCCTGGTAGAAGATGAAACAAGTGTTTAGTACTATGCTTGGTCAGACTTAGTGCTCAATAAACAGTAAACAGTATTTAGTAGTGCTACATGCTCCATGTTCTACTGCTCCCACTTGATTCCCCCCTTCCCTGTGCACTTAGATTTGAGGAATATCCAATACATATGTTCCAGCAATTGCTTATATTTTACACGATGATAAAATACTCAGGTTAAATATATTTTTTTAAATTGTTGACAGTATTACAGATGTCCCCCCTCCCCTTACCTCCTTCCACCCAACCCCTGCCCCACCCCAGGCTTTTAGCACTCTATTGTCTATGTCCCAGGGCTATGCATATATGCATATAAATTCTTTGGTTAACCTCTTCCTGTTCTACCCCACACCCCATACCTCTGGACCTATTTTGTTCATCAGTTTACTTTGTTCATTAGATTCCACATATAAGTGAAATCATGTGATATTTTTCTCTGATTGGCTTCTTTTGCTTAGCATAATAATCTCCAGGTTCATCCATGCTGTAGCAAAAGGTAAGAGATCCTTCTTTTTTACAGCTGCATAGTATTCCTTTGTGTAAGTGTACCACAGCTTTTTTTATCCATTCATTTACTGATTGGGCACTTGGGCTCTTTCCAGATCTTGGCTATTGTAAATAATGCTCCTATGAACATAAGGGTGCATATATTCTTTCTGATTGGTGTTTTGGGATTCTTAGGATATATTCCTAGAAGTGGGAAGTGGGATCACTGGTTCAAACAGCAGTTCCATTTTTAGTTTTTTGAGGAAGCTTCGTACTGTTTTCCATAGTGGCTGCACCAGTCTGCATTCTCACCGACAGTGTACTAGGGTTCCCTTTTCTCCACATCCTTGCCAGTATTTGTTGTTTGTTGACTTATTATGGTAACCATTCTGGGAGGTGTAAAGTGATACCTCATTGTAGTTTTAATTTGCATTTTTTTGATGATTAGTGATGAGCATTTTTTCATATGTCTAATGGCCATCTTTATGTCCTCTCTGGAGAAGTGTTTATTCAGCTCTTTTGCCCATTTTTTAATGGGTTGTTTGTCTTACTGGTGTTGAGTTGTGTTAGTTCTTTATATATTTTAGAAATTAGCCCCTTATCAAATGTATCATTGGCAAATATGTTCTCCCATACAGTGGGTTCCCTTTTCACTTTGAGAATGGCTTCTTTTGTTGTGTGGAAGCTTATTAGTTTGATATAGTTCCATTTGTTTATTTTTTCCTTTGTTTCTCTTGCCCTAGGAGATGTGTCAGTGAAAATTCTGCTACATGAAATGTCTGAGATTTTACTACCTATGTTTTCTTTTAGGGTTTTTATAGTTTTACAACTTACATTTAAGTCTTTTATCCATTTTGAGTTTATTGTCATGTATGATGTAATTTGGTGGCCTAGTTTTTTTTGTTTTTTTTTTGCATGTACCTGACCAATTTTCCCAACATTATTTATTGAAGAGATTGTCTTTACTCCATTGTATGCTCTTGCCTCCTTTGTAAAATAGTAATTTATCATAATGGTGTGGGTCAATTTCTGGGGTCTCTATTTTGTTCCATTGAGCTATATGCTTATTTTTGTCTCAGTACCAGACTGTTTTGATTACAATGGCTTTGTAATGTAATTTGATATCAGATATTTTGATCCCTCCAACTTTGTTCTTCTTTCTCAAGATTGCTGTTGCTACTTGGGGTGTTTGTGGTTCCATGTACATTTTTTGAATATTTGTTCTAGTTCTGTGAAATACGCCATTGTTATATTGATAGGAATTGTGTTGAATCTGTAGATTGCTTTGGGTAGTATGAACATTTTAATGATGTTAATCCTTCCAATCCATGAACATGATATATGCTTCCACTTATTTGTGTCTTCCTCTATTTCCTTTTTAAATGTCTTATAATTTTCCAAGTACAGGTTTTTTACCTCCTTTGTTAAGTTTATTCCTAGGTATATTATTTTGTTGTTATTGTTGCAGTGGTAAATGGTATTGTTTTTTTAGTTTCTCTTTCTGAGAGTTCATTATTGGTGTATAAAAATGCCATCAATTTCTGGATGTTAATTTTGTATACTGCTACTTTGCCAAATTCATTTGTTAAATCCAGTGGTTTTTTTGGTGGAGTCTTTAGGGTTTTCTATGTATAATATCAATATGATGATATTGTAAATAATGAGTTTTAATTCCTCCTTTCTAATTTGGATGCCTTTTATTTTTTATTCTTGTCTGAGTTTCCTCTGTCTGGACTGCCCTTCCATGCTTCTTCTATAGGGCCAACTTATTTTCATCCTGCAGACCTGCCTTTAAAGCTTTTCTGGCCACCCTACCTAAAGTCACTTCTCCTGCATCAAAACACTATCATACCAGCCTATCGATTTCTTTCACAGCACTCATCACAGTGTGAACTTACCTTAATTATGCATTTGATTGCTTATTTACTTCACGGTCCCCCTTTCCTTTCAACTAGGATGGAAGCTCCATGAAAGGTTGGACTTTTAACATCTTGTTCACAGCACCTAGAACAGTGCCTGACACATAGTAGGTGCTAAATAAGTATTTATTGAGTGAATAAAAGAGACTTCCTGGGAGAGGCAATGAGGTGTCCACAGAGGAGGTAGTTTCTAGTCAGAATTTGAATCATGAGCCAAAGTCTGCCAGGTTGACAAGTTCAGAAAGTGAATGAACAGCCCGGCCAGGCGTGGCTCAGCAGTTGAGCATCAACCTAGGATCCAGGCGATCAGGGTTCGATTCCCGGTCAGGGCACATTCCCAGGTTGTGGGCTTGATCAATCACTCTCTCAACATTGATGTTTCTCTCTCTCTCTCTCTCTCTCCCGCTCCTTTCCTCTCTCTGAAATCAATAAAGATATACTAAAAAAAAAAAGAAAGTGAATGAAGAATATGCATTCAGGGAATTGGGGTATAAGGACAGGAGTGAGAAGGGAGGTAAAGTAAGGAGAACAAGCTAGGTGGGCAGGTTGGGAACAGGGGATGATGATATTTTTATACTATGCTAAGGAGTTCAGATTTTACCCTTTGTGTAACTTGAGCCCCATGTTAATTTTGAGCAGCAAACTCTTGTGTAATAACTTCTGTTGTTACCATAACAAATCACCACACCTTAAAATGATACCTGTAAGTTAGAAGTGCCACCTAGGTCTCATCAGACTGAAATAAATGTGCCTGCATGGCTCTGTTTCTTACTGGAGGTTCTGGGGAAGAATCTGCTCCCAAACTTATTCGTGCTGTAAGCAGAATGCTGTCCTTTATGGTTGGTTATAGGACTAAGGTCTGTGTTTCCTTGTTGCAGTCATCTGGGGGCTTCTCTTAGCTCCTAGAGGCCTCTCTGGTCCTGTACATGGGCCCCTACATCTCCGAGCCAGGAACAACATGTCAAACCCTCTTATTTGATCTCTCTCTTACTTCCCCTTTGGCCACATCTCTCTTCTTCCTCTCTCACCATATCTCTCTGATTCCAGCTGGGGAAGTTCTCTGCTCTAAGGGCTCATGTGATTAGATTGGGCCCACAGGGTATTCCAGGACAACCTCTTTATCTTAAGGTTTAAAATCTTAATTACTTTGCTAAGTAATGTGACATATTCAGAGGTTCCAGGGATTAGAGCTCTTCTCAGTGTGGGCGGGGTACTTTACCTCTACATTTTGTGATCATGTGTTCTTGTTAGATTACTCAGCAGGCTGTGTGAGGTAATCTAATTAGAATAGAAAGGGGTGAGTCTATTCCAGGTCAATGATGGAGAACAACTGAAAAAGATAAGAAGATCTGGGACGAAGAAATATTTAACAGATTTTATCTCCAGGCTTTGGTAACTGATTAGATGTAGGGGTTGTGGACAGGAGGATTCAGGGTGGCTCTAAAATAGGGCCATTTGGATAGGGCAGAAGATCAGGCTTGATGGGAAGAGAATAGATACTCCACATTCTGCTGATGGGTCATTTATGATTAGCAAATTACTCAAATGATTTTGTTGGTAATTTTCAACATAGTACCTTTTTGAAGGATTCTTAGCATATTAAAAGGAGATTATTTAAAAACACAATTAACAGTATTTACTCATGCTTTTCCAAACTTTAACAAACATTGGATGTGCTAACAGTCTTTAGTCTTTCTTTGTGTAAAGTCTGTAAAATCATTTTTTCTAGATATTTGTAAATGGTGCTGTATAATGTTTTATTTCTATCCTCTATTTAAGAAGACAAATAATTATAATACCATAGAAATTACTGAAGGGCACCATAGGTGATACAAGAGGAAAAGACACAATCCTTCCTCGCCTGGATCTTTGTTCTGGTCTTTGAGGGGCATTCCAGCCATAGCCAGTTTGCTCAGTGGTTAGAGCATCGGCCCTTGGACTGAAGGGTCCCAGGTTCAATTCCAGCCAAGGGCACGTACCTCGGTTGCAGGCTTGATCTCCCAGCCCTGGTAAGGGCAAGTATGGGAAGCAAACAATCGATCTGTCTCTCTCACATCAATGTTTCTCTCTCTCCCTTCCACTCTCTCTGAAAAACAATGGAAAAAATATCCTCAGATGAGGATTTAAAAAAAAAAAAGGTAACTGAGGGGCATTACAGGTTTGCATTATATAACACCTGACTAATCAGAACATACTTAAAGCTGGTCACTGTATTTCAAGGGAAAAGAAAGACAAATCCAGAAAAAGTGCTTGATATGAAAGTAACACTTGTGTAGAAAAAATTATAACATAAACTTGCTAGTACAAATTTGATTGTTTTTAAAAATAGCTATATTTTATTGAACAGTTACTCTTAACAAAACATGTCACTGAATTCTTATAACAAGCCAGAGAAGTAAGGTTTTATTATTACCATGTTCCAGAGGAGGAAAATAAGCCTAAGGGAGGCTACATAACTTGTTCTAAATAACAACAGTAAATAGTAGAGATAGAATTCAAACCCTGGGCTCTCTGATTATAAACTTCATATTCTTTACTCAGAGCTCCTGGGGGAAAAGGGACTTTCCTAACTGCTATTTATATGACTTCACCTTGGGGACTTTCCGTGGGCTACCTGGCTATATCATTTTCTTCTACCCACAGTTGTAATTCATTTGTGTAATTAATGTCTGTCTCTTCCCACTAGACAATAAGTTCCACAGATTCATGAGTTTATGCTTACCCTTGAGTTTACAGTTCTTAACTCAAGGCGCAGCACATACTAGGTGCTCAGAAGTTATTTGTTCAGTAAATGTATGAATGAATGAATGAATGAGTGTCATTTAACTTCACTGGACCACCAGTCTGCCATCTTCATCTGTAAAATGAAGCAATCAGGATAGATTAATTCATTCATTCAAAGCCTTTTTGGAGACTTATGAAATGATCTCTGGTTTCCCTCACAGAGACAAAATGCAATGAAAAAAATATATCTATATGTTTATATTTATCTATATCTATCCATTTATCTATATATCTAACAACACAGATGAATTTCACAAACACCATGCTATATGAAAGAAGCCATATATATTGTATGATACCAGTTATGTGAAAATTTAGAGAGGGCAAAACTATAGAAAGCCGATCAGTAATTTTCTGGGACTGAGAGTGAGAGGAGATTGATGCAAATGGGCACAGTGCAACTTTTTGGAGCAAGAAGAGTGTTCTAAAATTTGATTGTATTGTTTGCAAAATTACATAAATTTACTGAAATCCATTCAATTGTATACTTACAGTGGTAAATTTTATGGTAGGTAAGTTGTACCTCCATAAAGCTGTTAATAAATAAAGAACACAGTTAAAAGAAGTAACAGACTGTGAGAAAATATTTACAATATACAATCAACAAAGGATTAATATCCACAAAATATAAAAACTTCTCTAAAACAATACCAAATAGAATAACTAGGCTATTTAGAAATTAGATAGGTCTAAAGGGAAAAAAAATTACTCTCATACTGCTGTGAATTCGTTATCACATTTCTTTCCAGTTTTATTTTAATGCATACTTTAACATATTGAAATCATAATTCTGTAAGCCAGATATATTTGGGGAAACCTGAAGATTTATTTGAATTATTTGGAATTGTGCTGATGAATGTAGCTGAGGATTCAGTAGTGATCAAGAAATGACAGCCTTTCAAAGTCTCTGTCCAAAAGGCTTTATACAAATAATTCTAAATAATTGAATTATTACAAGCTTTGAGACTAAATCTGAATCCTGTGTTCATTAGTCATCACCCAATGTATAGATAAACCTACCCTTGGCCTTATTTCTTCTATGCAGCAACATCCCCATAAGGCTCTAGGTTTCTTTGCCCCCATTTAGTCCTCCTATTGCCTGTCTTCTAAACTCTTCCTCACTAACACCTGGAACTGCTCCAATATCAGCAAACTGGCCTATTTAATACTGTAGTTCACTGAAGCTCAGGCCTAGCCTCCTTCCCTTCTCTACAATTTCTCCTCCAGGTGAACCAATGCATTCTCATGGCTGTGTTCTATGTCCACTCCAGGCTGTACCCTTGAGCTCCAGACCTGTATAGATAATGCCTACTTGACATTTCCATACCACACCTTAATGCTATCTGAAACTTAACAGGTTCCAAATTTTAAGTTTGTGAGTTCTGACTGCCTCCTCTGAAAAAAGGAAGAGACAAGAAGGAAGGAAAGGAGGGAGAGGAAAGGTGGGAGGAAGGGAGGGAAAAGAATGACACCGTAGTCTATGCATATATGTAAGCAAGAAATCCCAAAGTTATCATTGTTCATTGTCTCCTCCATTCCTTAAACCCCATCTGATAACTGAATAAAGAAGTTAAGAGACAGGAAGATAGAAATCAATGTATCAGTTTTACTACTGATGAAGGCCAGGTTGAAGAATATGACTTACCTATGAGTAAAATAAGTCTCCTATCCCTAAACTCCAGCTTTAGGAAAATTTACCTACCCTGTCCCTGGTAACACTAGACCACTGCAGCCCTCTCAAAAAACTTGACCCCATGCAGACCAAGTGCATGCTTCTTGCAGGCAGCTAGTCCTACAGAGAAAGTAGGAAGGGCTGAGTCTTGCAAGCCCGGTTATTCCCCCAAACTCATCAATTTCATGGAAGGAGTATAAGATGAGGCAAGAAGCCAGGAAACTTTAAGAAAATCCTCTTCATGGAAACCAGAGGAGTAGGAAAGCATCTCTTTCTTAATACAATGCAATACTAAAGCTTATTGATTTCATGTCCAGAACATCTCTGACAAATTACCTTCTCTTCTTCTATTACCTCCTCCCTGATCAAAGCTAACATCACCTCTCACCTAGACCTCTGCAATAGCCTTCTCATCATTTTAACTATTGCAAACATCCATTCTCACCTGTTTACTATCTGTTCTCCACGCAGCATCCACAGTGATATTTTGCCAACACAGATCTGATCACATTTTTTTTCTTCTTCCCCCTTCTACTTTCCCCCTTATCAATGGCTCTTAGCATGAAGACCCAAATCCTTTGCAGAGCCCTCAGAACCTTGCAAAGTCTGGACCCATCTCCTGCAGCAGGAGATCTTAAAAGTGTCCCCTTGTTCTTTGCTCTCCAGTTACACTGGCCTTCTTTCTGTTCTTGAATGCATATAAATCCCTCCTTTCACAAGGCCAGTGATATGCTGTCCCCGTGCAGGAACTTTCAACGCATTGTTAACTCCTACTCAACCTTCAGATCTAGATCGATCATCATTTCCTTGGGGATACTTTCCTATCACACCAAGTCCTTCCAAAGCATCACGTACTTCTATTTCATAGCACTTTTCACAGTTATAATTTTTCATTTATGTGTGATTATTGGATAATTTCTGTCTCTCCCTCAAGACTCTAAGCTTTGCAAGGAAGGTACCATGCCTCTTTTTCTTCACTAATATATATTCCTAGTTCCAGACACAGTACCTAGCCCATAGTGGGTTCTTGATAAATGTCTGTAGTGATGAAACACCAGAGTAAGAGGGGAGTTAGACCTAGAGTGAGGCATTGTGAAGGTTTCAGTGAGGAAGCCACCTTTAAGTGAGACCTGAAGGACGACTAAGAGCAGTTAGGTGAAAAGGAGAGCAAAGCATTCTAGGCAAAGGAACAACTTGTGGGAAAGCATATGAGGCAAGCAATAGCCTCGAGAATGTGTCCCAGGAAACAACAGTTTCTGGAGACTGGAGCTAGGAGAGTAATAAGAAGACAGCTTGGTAAAGAGTTTGGAATTTATCCTAAGGGCAATGGGAAGCCTTTGAAGGGTTTTAAATAAAGTACTGACGTGGATAGATTTGCATTTTCTGGCTGCTGTGTGGGGACTGGATTGGGTGGGAGTGAAGTAGACAAAATGTGGGTAGACAAAATGAAATCTAGGTGCAATGTGGTGGTGGCAATGCGGATAATGAAACGAATAGATTTGAGACATCCATATCTAAGAGGTAGAAGGAATAGACTTGATGACTGATGAAATGTGGTGACTGAGGGAGAGGGTGGAGTCAGAAATGACTGCCAGGCTTTTAACTTGGACACTTGAGTGGATGGTGGGCATTTATTGAGACAGGGAACACTAGAAAGAGCTTTGGAAAAAGAGGTAGGTTAGTTTGGGGCATTCTAATTTTGAACTGTTCTTAAAACAACTGAGAGACGATATACACTAAATAATGGAAATATCAGTCAGTTGGAAACAGGAATTCATTGACATGGGTATAAAAATGTGGGAGTTATTTAGATGGTGATTGAAATCCCTAGGAAATTATTGGTAATGGATGAGATGCCTAAGGAGAGTGTATGAGTTAGAAAAACATCTCAGACAATCTTGAGGAATTCCAACATATAATGGTAAAAGAGAAATATCCCACAAAGGAAATTGAGGGGGACCTACCAGAGAAATTGCAGAAAAACCAGTAGAGCACAGTGCCATGGGAGTCAAGGGAACACAGTGTTTTTAGGAAGAAGAATCCTTTTAGATTGACAGTCCAGTTTCTACCACCTACATCTATTTCTAGGAAGAAATGGATCTAAAACAATTTTCATTTACTGAGCCTTTGTGGTCCATCTTCTGGAATGTCTTCACCCCCTTTCTCTCCTTTGGGAAAGAGGGAAAAAAGTTTCACTCTATTAGTGTTTCTTAGGGCATCTTTCACATTTTACTATAGTCAGTTGCTTCCCTAACTGTCTTTCCTATTACATCATGACCAGCACAATACCTGGCACATAGCAGGAGATCAGTGAATGTTAGTTGACCAAATGAGTGAATCAATTGATATAAATAATACTAAGAATATCTGCCATTTATTGAATATTTCCTGATTCTGGGCACCTGTGAGAATGCTTGATTTATAACAATTCTTTTAAGCTTTATTAAAACCCCATAAGGGGGCGTGATTATCCTCGCCCTACAGATGAGGAAACTGAAGCTAAGAGAGAAAAGTCACTTCTCCAAAGTTAGTAAGTTGCAGAGCTGCAATTCACAGACAAGTCTGCCTGATTCCAAAGTCCATGATTTTAACCACCACCTCTCCCAAGAGAAGTAAACATTCACATTTTCCAGACATCTGTGGAAGAGACATTTTTAAACTGGCAGCTTTCCCAATTCATCTCAAATCATAGCGCATAAGCAACGGCCTGCTCTTGTTCCAAGAATGCTTTACTTTGGGTCTGCCTGAACCCCCACTGAGCTGCCCTCTCTACTTGCAAAACAAAAGGTTTTTCCTTAATCCTCTCACCTAAACCATCTGCCCTGAACAAACTTTGGCTTCCTAAGGAGAAGGTCTCTCTCTTAGGATTAATACCTAATTTTATTTTCCCCTTCCTAACAGTTATTATCCCATTTGATTCATAGTATTACCTAAGAATTTTTTGCTTGAAGTGCCAGAGTAGTTTCTTACATACCTACTCCTGGTGTTGACCTATGGTCAACACACTAGAATGTAAGTTTCGTGAGAATGGGGACCTTGTCAATCTTGTTCATAGAATTATGCCAGTATCATGAACAGTGTGATTCCTGCGCCCAGTGGTTGCATGATAGATAATAGCTGACTGAAATCAGTCTGATGGTGACGCAGCCCCAAACTTGGCTAACCGTCACGGCAACATAGACATGCTGTGCTCTGGCACTTAAAGAGAGAAAAATCATTAACTCTTGGCTGCCAAGTACCTATCAAAAGCTCAACTGAGAAAACCTGTTTCCATGAAGGTTTGCCTGAACACTCTGCTGGCCTATCCTTCTAGACCCAAACCAAGGGGTGAGCAAGTGGAGACTAAGCTGTCTTTTTGGGAGGAGGTAGAATTCTTCACAAGTCACCAAAGATAATTCACAAAGTAATCTGTCTTAAAAATGTTTTAGAGTTAGTTATATAAGTATTCCCTGATTATTGAACTAAATAAAAATACCGAGAGTACATTGTCATGTTAAGCTCTAAAATCTTCCTATCTCAATAGTTAAGGTTCCAAAAAGTTGGGGGAAATTAGGAATTCTGGCACCAAACTTCTTCATTTGGCAGGGGGTTCTGATCAAATTACAGTAAATTTTTGGATCTTCTTTTATTCTCTTTTACTAGTTCAGCAATTTCTTCTGTCAAGTATACATGCAGGCAAAATAGTAATAGTGGCTTAATTATGAATGGTGACCCTCCTGGAACCTCCACCCAGGTTCTTTATCATGGATGGCTACATGGTGCATCTGTGCATTGACTTGACTTAGGGAAATATCTGGCACATGATTACTTTTCCTATAAAATATTCATTGTTACCCATATGGATAGAGAGAGAATGCTTTATCTCTTTATGGATATTTTAGGCAGAGACCCTTTTCCCCATTTTGTTCTTTAGAAAAATTTCGTTGAGACAAGAAAACTTCCCTCAGGGACTATTACAAGACCACTTTGTTTTCCTGCACAAGTCAAAAAAATTGTTGCTTCTAGGTCTTTAGTGCTTCTTTGCAACATTTTTTTCTTATTAGTCAGGTTGGCTATCATTGCTCTTTTCCAAAGCCTACTGCCAAACTCATCAATTTCTATTCTCAATCCTTGTTTTTCCTCTTCTCACTAAAAGAAACATCCCTTATGCATCTGTGCATATTTTTAATTTTAAGTTTTTGGATTACAATGGTAGAGAAAAGAACATGCATATATCTTTTAATACCTTCCCCTCCCCCTCTTTTATTACTGTTTAGCTCTCTCTTCTGGTAGTGCCCTCACAAACAGAATATTGGCAGTCAGCTACATGACCACTGTACACTGGATTCTGGCCTAGAATTATAATCTTATATGGGATTCCTTAGTGTACTTTCAAACAAAGACTTTTGAACAAAGACTTAGAGAGAAACTCTTACTTTTCTATTTCTCCTCAAAGCAAACGTAATGTGATTTTTAATTCAACATTCCATATATATAAATACACACTCACATGTATTTGACTATTAGGCATTTGATTATTTCTTTTAAGAAGATAAAGAAATAATTTAAGGTGGCACTTCCATCTGAGGCATTAGTGCCACATTATTTCATATGGAATGATTTCTTAATAATCTGTTATCCAAACTGGGTGAGACAGCAGTTTGGCATTTATCTTTAAAGAGGCCATTGTGAAGGTTTATTGAATTTCAAAGGAAGAAAATACCTAAAGCTCTTACTGACAGTGTACCAGGTGTGTGTGCACATTTCCTTTTGCCCTTGGGTCTCCAGTTATAGAGCCTAGGAATTCAGCTTTGGTCACATACTTCTCAGCTCACAATACTCACACTAAAAGGAGGAACATGACATGGGTCCAGTTTGAACATGGGAACATGCAATGAAGCCACCTTGATTATGGGTGGCCAGGTGATCTGTAGCTCATATGAGTCTCAGGGGTGACATATGTGGGAAGTGTGTGGTCTCCTGAGGTCTACAAGGGATCAGGTAGAGCAATTTGATCAGGGAATCAAATTGCTTATTTAGGCATGGAAGTCTGAAAGCAGGGACCATTACATTTAGACTACTGCATATTCAGTGTCCTTAGACACCTCCCACCTGAGCCAAAGGGGCTCAATAGATATTTACTGGATTAATGAATGAATGAACAAAAAATTTCTTGACATGTCTGGCAAAATGGTGGAGCATATGCTATAGAAATCTGAGCACTCAAAAGATTAAAGAAGCTTCTAAAAATAAGACATGTTCAGAGCAATTTTGAGAAGACTGTTCCTTCACTTGTCCTGCTGACTTGTGCTCGAGAAGATTACATAATCATTCAGAAGTGGTGTCACTAGATTCTTGGGCTCTGCTATCAACAGGAACGCCAATGCTGCCCAAATGCTAAGGTTGGGCTCGCTTTCTCTCCGTGGCAGCTGCTTCAAACTTGTTTCACTGTCCTCAAGTTTCCTGCCCACCTCCTTCAGGACCTTTGTACAGAAAGGCTTGCTGCCATTTTACAGAGAAAATGGACAGCATGTAGCAAAAGAAATAATCTCAGCTGCTTGACATAACAAGTAGAAACGTGCCAAATTGGAGTGTTATTATTCCTTCCATTCTCTTTCTCTTTTAAATATTTAAAAAAGACACTTATACAAGTTCTGTATTAAAACTGTACATACTTACAGTGTACAAGTTGATAAGCTTTGACATCTATCTACAACTCGGGAGTCATCATTACAATCATGACAATGAACACGTCCATCACCACCAAATATATCTTCATGTCCCTCTATAATCCCCAACGCCTCCCTCTGTCCATTCTTCTTCCTCCCCAATAGGCTACCACTGATCTGCTTTCTGTCACTGTAGATTAGTTTGCATTTTCTAGAGCTTTACAGAAAAAGAGGCATACAGTAAGTGTTCTTTTTGGGTTGTTTCCAGTTTGGGCTATTACAAGTAAAGCTGCTATGAACATTCTTGTACAAGTCTTTGTTTGGATGTTTCTTTTATTTTGGGTAAATATCAAGGAGTAAAGCAGATAAATCACATTCACTATATGGTGTGCATATTTGACAGCTTAAAGAAACTGCCAAGTTTTTTCAAGGTCGTTGTACCATTTTAGATTTCCACAATCAGTGCAGTGGGGGTCCAGTTGCTATACATCCTGGCAGACACTTGGCAGGGGCAGTCTAGTCAATTTTAGCCTTTCTCACATTTGTGTAGTGATATCTCAATTTGTGATTTTAATTTGGATTTCCCTAATAACATTTTCCCTGTGCTTATTTGACAGCAGTATAACTGTATATTCATCTCTTTTTAAAATCAGGTTATTTGTTTGCTTATTGGGTTTTGGAAATTCTTTATATATTATGGAGGTAAGTCCTTTATCAATTATGTGATTGCAAAAAACTTATCCCAGTTTGTAGACTGTCTTTTCGCTCACTTAACAGAATCTTTCAAAGAACAAAATCTTTGCCTAACACGAGCTCACAAAGATTTTCTTCTAGAAGTTTTTCAGTTTCGGTTTTACATGGGGTCTATGATTCATTTTGAATTAATTTTTATATACGGATCAAAGTTCAATTTTTGCACATGGATATTCAATTTTTCCAGTATCATTTTTGAAAACACTATTCTTTCTCCACTTTTCACGTTTGTCTTTTCATCTTTGCTGAAAACTGACCATGTGTTTGTGGGTCTATATCTGGGCCCTCTATTCTCTTTCATTGATCTATTCGTCTCTCATAATGCCACACTGCCTTGATAACTATTTTCCATGCCAGTTATGTCATAGATCACTTAGCAGCCTATGAATTTGTTTTTCTTTGGACCAAGTTCCCATCCATGGTCCAGTCAGCTGCACCCAAGTGTTAGAGGGATCAGGCTTGCAAAATATAAAGCATGGCTGTTGAAGACTATTTCTTCAAGAAGGTTGAGAACAGGGCAGTTTCCTTTAACATACGCTATGGCTATACAGGCACCATGCTCTATCCTGAAAACATTCTCTCTTTCTCTCTCCCCACCCCCCATCCAATTTTACTCCCTCCAAAAAATTTTTTACTTTGTAGGCCTTTTTAAAAAATATATATATCTTTATTAATTTCAGAGAGAGGAAAGGAGAGGGAGAGAGAGAGATAGAAACATCAATGATGCGAGAGTCATTGATCGGCTGCCTCTTGCACGCCCTCAATTGGGGGGTCGAGCCCACAACCCGGGCATGTGCCCTGACCGGGAATCGAACCCTGATCTCCTGGATCCTATGTCGACGCTCAACAGCTGAGCCACGCCCAGTCAGGCTGTAGGGCTTTCTAAACTGCAAATTTGATCATATGTTTTCCCTTTAAAATCTATTGATGGTTACCCATTGCCTTTAGGGTGAAGTCCAAGTTTCTTGACCTTTGAGACCTAACTTCTGCTTCCTCTTCCAGTTTCAATTCTTTCCACCGCCTCCCTATTCTCCCTTCCTGTGCTGTTCTCTAACACAGGAATTGTCATTCTCCAAACATGCTACACTCTCTTGTTCTTCCTAGGATCCTTTCATATTGCTCCCTTTGCATAGAATACACCGCCCACCTTTTCCCCAGCTAGCTTTTAAAAGTCTTTTAGGTCTTAACTTAGATATAACATCCATTCACTTCAGCAAATGTTTATTAAGCAACTAATGAGTCAAGAACTGTACTACAAGTAAAGGATGCCATATGAACATGTAACATGTCCTCATACAGTATATAGTCTAGAGGACATGGACATTAAATAAGTAATTATAATAAAATTTATATCTACAATGATGAAGAAAGTAGAATATAGTTAAATCATGTTCCCTGATAATGCAAACCAACTATAATACACCTAGCCATTAATCCTATCCTCTACTAAGTTCAGCTCAAGTTCTTAACTTGGGGTGGGGAGAGGCAAGGTTGAATGAAGGAAGTAGGATTCTGCATTCCCAGTATTCTCTTTATCCAATCTTTCTGGATTAGGCAGATGAAATGGGCACCAAGTAACTGGAGATTCTTGGAAACAGTGCTGTGATTCTGGAATTCCCAGCTAGTCATAAGACCTAGAATCAGTCCTAGTATATTCAAGCTGGAGAAGCCCAACTCCAGCTGAGACTAAGCTAGATTTTTTTTCTTTTTAATTCTCACCTGAGGATGTATTTTTTCCATTGCTTTTCAGAGAGAGTGGAAGGGAGGGGTAGAGAGAGAGAGAGAAACATTGACTGATTGCCTCCCACAGGCACCCTGACTGGGTGGGGATAGAGCCTGTAACTGAGGTACGTACGTGCCCTTGGCCGGAATCAAACCCAGGACCCTTCAGTCTGCAGGCCAATGCTCTAAGCACTGAGCCAAACCGGCCAGGGCTAAGCTAGATTTTGAACACAGACTGGACCCTTGGAGCCCTAGTCAGCAAACAACGTAGGGCTCACCCCCAGTCATTTCATTAACTTCACAGTGATATGACCTTGTAACATGAAATTGAGTTTTTGGCCCCCATTTGTTCAGTCATAGCGCGGGCTACTGTACGCATGAGTGTAACAAAGGGAAAGCACAGACACTATGTGGGTGTGAGGTAAAGGGATGGGCGTACTTCTCTGAGAGAGGGGTATTCAGTGGAAACGTGAAGGATGAGTAGAGTTAGACCAGGTGAAGAAGTGGGGAGATGGTTCCAGGCAGAGAGAACCTTCTCCAGGGACCCTTCCCTCTGCACCCACACTGGCTTAGGTCCTCCACCTCAGTATTTCCAAGGTTCCTCTGGGTGCTTACTCCTATCTTACGCTTATCACATGTATCACAGTCGTCTTTTTCTTTGTCTCCCCTCATTAGACCCCAAGCTCCTTGTGGTCAGGGATGAGTATTTAGGACCCATCTGACTATCAATTTCCTTTGTGTGAAGTGAGAAAGAGGAATTATAGACTCTCTTAGCAGAGAGATTATAAAGGGTGACACTCCATGTAGAAAAATTAGAAATAGGCTGATGTAGGCCCTTGGGTGCAAGGATTGCTTCACAAAGAAAGGCACTTCTGTGGGAAGAAGATGGCATCATTTTCTGAAGACTCAGCCCTGCACTAAGGGGCATGATTTGGTGAGTAGAGTACAGGCTGGATTTTAGATTCCATTCATTGCTTGGCTGCGTGTCTGTGCAATGCACAAACTCCACAACTGGACATTGTGACCCTACAGATTTTTTACTACAGTCTCTTCAGTGACTAGTATAGGGCCTGACACATAGTAGGTAAATATTTTGAAAACAGTCCATAGAAATAAAAGCTTAGACTAAGGTTCCCAGTGCTGCCTTGGTACCATGTGTTTTCAGGTTGTAAACTATGGATATGGAGGTGCCTGGACAAAAATGGTGGAGCATTGTGAAAGGCAGTCATTTCCAGCAGAAGGCTCAAACTAGCCACCAAAGATAGCTTGTTGTACCAGGGGAGTAATGAGGTTACTGGTAGAACTTATTCCTGAGTCCACATGAGAATCCCTCAAGGAACTGTGCAGGGGTTTTAAGGGTCCTGCAGCAAAAAGCGGGGTCAAAACCCAGTAAAGGTTACTTCTGGGTTACTTTAGTTGCAAAGAAAGAACTTGGGTATGAACTATCCTTCAATGTTCTGTATCCCTTGGGAACTTACCTCAATTATAACAGCCTGATCAGAGTATAAATTGAGGAGATTAAGGCTTGACGTAGTTTTGAACTTAGACAGTAAATAATGATATACTGGGCCAATTACTAGGTTTATGTAAGTCAATTTACCAAAACAGGAATTAGTTTATAAAAATGTCAGGCAGTTATTCTAAGATATCACTGATTGAAAAATATGCTATTATTTTATGAACCCCGCCCAAGGAAAAAAATGCCAGTTATAAACTGTAATTAGTAAAATACATCTTGATTTCAGAGCTGTTACTATATATACATATTATCCTCACCTGAGGATATGTTTATTGATTTTAGAGAGAGAGGAAGAGGGAGAGAGAGACATCGATGTGAGAGAGAAACATGGATCTCTTGCCTCCCACACTCAACCTGACTGGGGATCGAACCCAAAACCTAGGTATGTGCCCTGACCAGAAATTGAACCCATAACCTTTTGGTGTACAGGATGATGCTCCAACCAACTGAGCCACCCGGCCAGAGCAGATGTTGCAATATTTTTCAAAAAGTGTTACAGAATTGATAAAATATGGATTATTTTAGGAAAATATAGATCTTTAAAGAAAATAAAAGTTATCTTCCTAGTAAGACCAGACTAACAGTTTCAGTTCCCTTGACAGGTACATCTTCATGACAGAATGCAGTTTGCTATCAAAGTTTCATGACACCATCTGTTAAGATCATTTTCATATAATTCCTTACTCATTGAGCAAGTAATTTGGTGTTCCTGCCACCCTTCTCTATAGGGGAGGGAAAGCATTGACCAATCTGCCTCAGTAGTCCATTATGTTTGCCAGTCAAAACTTTTACTGTAAATTAATATATTAATGTGTGACTTATACATTAGGCTCTTGCACATTTCATGCATTTGAGCTTGATTACTTCTGGTCTGATTCCCAGCCTGCAAGCTAAAAGCCAAACCCTAGAGGAAAACGACTCCATGGCATTCTCATCAGCGCATGCGTGAGATACTAGTTGGACAATAAGCTGACCTCTTTCTTTGTCAACTTTAAAATGCAAATAGCACTTTGAGCATGTGACTTTTGATCTGTTCTAACGTAAGATATTTGAGAGCTCAGTGTGTTCTTTCCACCTTCACATTGTCCAAGGGCCCAGTACAATGCCCAGAACATCGCAGGCACCGCATGAATATCAGAAGAGAGGATGGCTCCGTGACTTCAGTGCACCTTTCGTGTCTGGGTGGGGAGGGATTAAATTCCTCAGCCGCCTGGAGACCACAGCCATTCTGTGCTGAGGGTGAATATGGCAATCAGGACGGAATCAGACAGAGAGTTTGTAAGAGACATTATAGTGGAAAAAAAGAGAAATGGATAAGAAAAATAAAGATGACATTATCATGTTATATTTTCAGACCTGGGTTTCTATTTCAGACTGAATGTTTCCCAAATCTATTTTTTAAAAATATATCTTTATTGACTTCAGAGAGAGGAAGGGAGAGGGAAGGAGAGAGTTGAAACATCAATGATGAGAGAATTGTCATTGATGGGCTGCTTCCTGCACGCCCCCGACTGGGGATCGAGCCTGCAACCCAGGCATGTGCCCTGACTCGGAATCAACCTCCATCTCCTGGATCCTAGGTCAATGCTCAACTGCTGAGCCACGCCTGGCCGGGCCTAAATCTATTTTTTAAAGGTTGCAACCACCATTCTTTTCCTTCTTACAACATATTTAGAAAGTTAAATAATACATGATAGAGATTTTAAGGTTCAATTAGAAGGCATTTAATTCTATTTACAATTAAACTAGAGCTATCAAAGTCCAATTTTTAATTATTGTCATGTAGTTAAAAGAATACATTTGTATAATCCTATCTCCCAATTATTGATTACAAAGGAAATCAATACATATAATGCAATGTTTTAGCTTACTATTTAATGTTCATTTTCTTTTAGTAAACCACATGGGATAGTTGAAATTACAGATGCCCTTTTTCCTTGGATGGATCTCAACCAAATATTCTGGAACATCTGGAATCTTTCATTTTGGAAAAAATTAACAATAACTGCATTTCTCAAGTTTAACGTGTACGGAAGTTTGAAGAAGGGCTAGTGAGGGCTTTCTTCTTACCAGGAGAGGGCTGGCTGGTTAGTTGCCAAGAGTCCTTGAGTAGTGGCACTTACCCAAAGCTTGGATTTGTCTCTCAGCCTGCAGGTCCAGTTGCTTGACTCCTTGTTAGGTTTCCATAGTTAGGACTCGGTTGCTATTTCCCCTTCTTTTCTTCTTCTTTCCTTTACTCCTGAACTCACTGCCGTGGGCTGAGCCTTATTCTTACCAGGGTCGCCAGTGATCTGTACTCCCAACGGACACCACTTATCTTTCATAACCACTTTGCTACATTTATATAAGGTGTGCAGAGGCCCTGCTTTGTGCTCACCAGGCCCATTTCCTTTTCCTTTAGGGCATACAGCCAAACTACATTTCCCTGGGTCCACTTGCAGTTAAGTGGGGCCATGTGACTGGAGTGCTGAGCAGTGGAAAGTGAGAAGCGATGAGTGCCACTTCTGGGCTTGGCACTTCAACTTATCACACTCAGGATTCTCCACATGTGTTCTCTCTCCCTTCCTCCCTCCCTCTCTCTCTCTCTCTCTCTCTCTCTCTCTCTCTCTCTCTCCTTCCCTCCCTCTCTCTCTTTCTCTCTCTCTGCAGAGGATCCAGAAGAAGACTCTGAGACCTAAGGGATGGCAAAGCCATATAATGGAAGGACCTTGTGTGGTTGAATAACTGCTCCCAGGCCTAGCCTCCCCTTCCCACAGACTGCAGTGGAGTGTGACAGGAATAAGAAATGAAGCTTGTGAAGAGATTAGTCAAAGAATATGTCTACATAGCCCATGGACACAGACAACAGTGTGGTGAAGGCCAGGGTGGGGTGGGGGGTGGTTGGGTGGAGGTGGGCAAAGAGGGGGAAATGGGGGACATCTGTAATAGTGTCAAAAAAAATAAATAAAAAAGAAATGAACTTTACTGTGTCAAGCTATTGAGATTTGGGGTAGTAAGCTATTACCCATGCTTCCTTGGCTTCTGTGATGTTACACTCTTGCCTGAATCTCCTCTTGTCTCTCTGTCCCTTTATTTCTTATTTTCTTGGACTTTTTCTTACTAATTCCTAATTTTTTTCTTTTTTTTACTTTAAAAATAAATAAATATGTCTTTATTGACTTCAGAGAGAGGAGGGAAGAGGGAGAGGGAGAGAGAAACATCAATGGTGAGAGACTCATTGATTGGCTGCCTCCTGCAGGACCCCATTGGGGATCGAGCCTGCAACCCAGGCATGTGCCCTGACTGGGGATTGAACTTCGATCACCTGGATCATAGGTCAATGCTCAACCGCTTAGCCATGCTGGCTGTGCCTGAAATATTTTTTATCTAAGTTTCCATGGCCCACTGATTTCTCTCCCTACAGGTGTTTTGTGAAAAAGCTTGTGTACTTTCATGGTCTACTTCTGATATGCTGATGAATTAGAGTAATAAATGTGCTCCTAAATATTAGATATAATTTTTACTAAATATATTTATACTAAACCTATTTTGTATCATGTTTTACAATATTTTGTTTTAACTATGATTTTGGAAT
The DNA here is from genome assembly GCF_964146895.1 of Miniopterus schreibersii. NCBI lineage: Eukaryota > Metazoa > Chordata > Mammalia > Chiroptera > Miniopteridae > Miniopterus > Miniopterus schreibersii. Next base: position 58,437,592 of record NC_138109.1, on the reverse strand, counting down.
CTTTTTTTAAAATTGATTTTAGAGCCAGAGGAAGGGAGAGAGAGAGAGAGAGAAAGAGAGAGAGAGAGAGAGAGAGAGAGAGATTTGCTGCTCCACTTACTTATTCATTAGTTGACTCTTGTGTGTGACCTGACCGGGGATCAAACCTGCAATTGGCATATCGGGACAACATTGTATTAAAATGGATTTTAGATTCCACTGGAATCAGTGCTGTGATTCTGGAATTCCCAGCTAGTCATAGACCTAGAATCACTTCTAGTATATTCAAGCTGGAGAAGTCAAGTAGCAGCAGCTTGCTCCAACTCCAGCTGAGACGAAGCTAGGTTTTGGTCTGAGCTATCTGGCCAGGGCCTGATTTTGAACTCTTTATTACTTGTTTCCTTATCTTCCCCATTCCTTGATAAATTGAGAGTTGATTATATCTTTTTGTGTAGTTCTTTTCTTGAACTATAAAACTCATTTATTCAACTATGACTTACTGCATATGTGCAAAGAACTGCCTTACTTCTTTTTCTGACAGTGCCTGGCATAGAGTAAGTAATTGGTGAATGTTGGTTGAATTGCACAGAATTATTTGTTGTATACCCACTATGTGTAAGGCTCTGTGCTGGGGACAGTGTGAGACAAAAATAAATATAAGAGATTTGATCTCTGTTTACTTTCTTATCTCTATCTCAAACATCCTCCTACCCCCACCTAATTAACAAACATATTGTAATATTTGCAGTTCCACAAATGAGACTGACTTATAGTTTTGGTGTGTCCAGAACCAGTGAGGTCCTAAGACAAATCCAAAACTTGACTTTATTACTAGGATAGTAGATTGACCAATGTTTCATTTTTTCTCTTTGCCTGAAATTCAGAAGTATTGGAATGTGGAGAATCACCTGTTTTTATCCAGTGTGAAATTGTATTTTCTTTTTCATTAGGTCATTTGTATATTTTATTGGGTAATTCCATTCACTAGAATAACTAATGGATTAATATATTGTGCTAATATTGTCAGGATTTTAAAATATTAATAATAGCCAGGTCTTGATTTTCCTTTCTTTGTTTTTGTTTTTAAAGATTCTTCATCAGGTGAATTCATCAGAGAATAGATGTACTTTGTAAATTTTCTCCCAGGGCCAAACTATTTTTCACATCTTGATTTTCATTCTCAACTAGAGTTTTAATGTCTTTAAATATTTTGGCAATGAGCCACATAACTGGGTGTTGGATTTTTCTGGTATGCCTGCCTTTTTTTTTCTTTCTGCATTACCTTATTCAAACTTTCTGCCCTTAGCAAGTTTTCTCCCACTAAGAGATTTTTTTGGCATCTATTTTGTTTATACAGTTTCATCAACTACCACTACTTTCACTATGACAATTACTACTATTACTTATATTACCATTACTATTTCTATGGTATTACAATTTAGTTGCTGACTTCTAGTATTGCATAAACAAACAGCTTCATTAGTGAGATAAGTGCCTGGTAATGATTGAGTTCTAAGTGGTTCTATTTGCTTGTGTTGTGATCTGTCTGCACATCAGTCAGTGGTGTACATTCGTAAGAGAGGTTTTTTGTTGCTGTTGTTGCTAAATGCTTTTGTAGTGATATAATGTTAGAATTTCCATAGTACATAATACTTTTATTTATTTTTAGTCGTAAATCCAATAGTAAACTGAGAATGTCCAATATTAATGGATTCTGTAGATGAAATGGCCCAAAAGATACTTCCCATTGGCTGAAAAAATATATATACACACATTTATATGTTATTCTTTACCATAAACGAGGAAAGAAACTGCATTTTTAAAAAATATATGTCTTTAGTGATTTCAGAGAGAGAGAGATAGAAACATCAATGATGAGAGAGTCATTGATTGGCTGCCTCCTGCATGCTCCCTGCTGGGGATCAAGCCCCTAACCCAAGCACCTGCCCTGGCTGGGAATCGAACCGCAATCGCCTGGATCAAAGGTCAATGCTCAACCTCTGAGCCACGCCGGCCCAATGAAACTTTGCATTTTGAAAGAGCCCAAACAGCTGTGTGACTTTGAGAAAATTACCTAACCTCTCTTTGCCTCATTAGGTTGTAATGAAATTAAATGAGTGAAACATTGGTACATTGTAAGTGCTCAACAGTGTTACCTATTTTTATTAACTAATGCAACAAGTATAAATACCTGTTGTTTGGAATCTATTTTTGCTGATAATGAGAAGTTCCCCATCCTATAGGAAAGAGAATATTTCTCATTCTTCTCAAATACGTGCAATTATAGTGTATTCCTCCGAATGCCAAGAACATCTTGAGGGTTTGGGGGAGCACAGTTTATGACAGTTACTAAACGAATAAAACCTTTTTGTTGTTGTTGAATGAGAGAACAGATTCAGAAACGCCAAAGAATTTATTAAGGCGGGACTAGTAGATTCCTGGAACTTTGGGTGCATGTCAATCACACACGTTAGCAGCTTCTGTTCAGTTTAAAAAGCAAAACCAACAAATAGCCTTTGATAGGTGTTTCTCAAAGTGCGAAGCTGTGCCCTCAGGCTCCCGCAGTGGATACTTGTTAAGAAGGTAGAGTGCCAGAACTCTCTGGGGACCTATCGATTCTTTAAAGGGTTAACCAGTATCTCAGGTTCTTCTTATATAACTTTAATTTGGAGACCCATGGGGCATTAAGTAATGCAGGGAGAGAGGATTCGCACAGAATCAAATTGGACCTAACCCAGGGCACCTCTTAGGGTAGGCTGTTCCGCTAATGGAGATGCCACTTCTGATGCTTTGTCTGGCCATCATCTCCCAATACTCGGTCCCCTTCAGATCCAGAAGCCTTCCCCTGCCATTACTCTTCAGCGGTAACTGGCACTCTTGAGCTCGTCAGCTGTTTTCCTCAACAGTGGGAAAAGAAAAGGAATCCTGGCACGCCAGTGATTGTGGAAATCAAACGTGGGCCTGCTCCACCTTAAAGGGCCTAGGCTTGCCTAAGTATTTGGGTCTTGCAGAGTTTGGGCACCACCATATTTGGAGCGTGCCTACTTTGGGGCGGGAACCTCCTTGAGAGTGATTAGGTCAGCGCTGGGGGAGGTGACCTTGTTTGGTTTCTGGCACCCGACAACAGAGGTGCACTGTTCCCGCGGCCCCGTTTCTCTAAGGGGCCCAGACGCTCCGCCAGCTTGAAGCTGCCCGAGCGCTCCTCGCTGGCCACCCCCGCGGCCCGCGGCGCGGGAGAGGCGGGAAAGCCGCGCGCCTGCGCCGTGGGAACCGGGGCCGGAGGCGAAAAGCGGGGAGCGGAGGGGGGCCTTTGGAGCCGAGTAGCGTACAGAGCGGCGTGTGACGCGGGGACGCCGCGCGCTCCCAACGTCGCCCCGGTTTGACGCACACGGCACCAAACTGTGAGTTTCAGGGGTTATTCGGTCGGATTCACCCGGACCCGAGTGGGTTTTGGGCCTCGGGGCTGTGGCGGCGGCGGGACTGAGGGTGGCGGAAGAAGTTGGGGGACCCGGCCTTTGGCGCTTGGGCCCGGGGAGCTACGCCCTAGGCTGGGTCCCAACCATCCAAAAGGACGCATTTTGCCGCACAGGCTAAGATGGCGGCGGCGGCGGAGGAGGCGGAGTTGGTGCTACACAAGGAGCCCGGGCCCCGGGTTCGGGGAGGCGGCGGCCGCGGCGGCTGCGGGGGGCAGCGGAGCCTGAGGTGAGCGGCGGCCGCCGCCGCGGGGCGGGACTCGGCGGAAGCAGAGGGGGGGAGGACCTTTCCACGGCAGCGTCGGAGGATCCGGTAGCGGACACAAAGGGGCTGAGCTGGGCAATAGATTTGGGGGTTTTGTTTAGTCACATGAAGCCCGGCAGCCAGTGAGCAGTAGGGGGAAGGGGCTGAGATCTGGCTCGGGCCCGGGCGGCTTGGGGAGCCTGGCGGTCGCCATTGCATTGCACTGAGTAACGGGGCAGTCCGAGAGCAGTCCCACCCCCTCTGCGGGCTGCCGGGGCTTGGTCAGAAGCCCCGGTTCTGGCACTAACTGTACACATCCCTCCCCTAACGTGGGACCAGGACCGCTTAGCCCTCCCTTCCCCCCCCTCTGCAAGATCTTATGCCGCTAGGTGCCCGGGAACTTACAGCAAGAGGTAAATCGCTCAAAGTGTTTGGGTTGCCAGGGGCTTGGTGGGTTTCCAGCTAAAGCTTTTTGCTTCTCCAGGTCTGATTCCCTGGCCTTTGTGTCCCTGGGACCTTAATCTCTGCCAGAGGAAAGCAGGTGTGCTCCACTTCTCCCGTGAACCTGAAGATGAGTTGTCCCAGACCCTTCTCAGTGATTGGAAACTTAGTTGGTGGAGCTAAAGGTTTCTTGTTACGAGACTTCCGCAGACGACTCTCGTGTTGGGATCCATCCGTGGTTTAGCAACATTAGTGGAAAACTTTTTCTTGAACTGTTTTAAGTAATATTGACATAAATTTAGTTGTTTATAAAACTTTTTTGTTTAGACTTCAGATTTTATGTGATCATTAAGAAGTACTCAACAAGGGATAAATACAGGTGGGGGCCTGAATGATGATCCTCTCTTGTATGCAAATTAATAATTTCAACAGAAATTCTGAAACAACGTCTGTTCTGGCCAGTCCTGACTAATGCCAAGCTTGTTGCATCTTGATGATAGGTTAGATTTGCTTTAATAGAATATTGCCTCTCTGCAGTAGTTCAGTTACAGTTTTTTGGGTCCTACAAGAAGGAAAACATTTCAAAAAACAGACAACTCAAATTGCTTAAAGAATCTGGCGGTTTGCCTTCAGTGCCATGTGTAAGTATCCAGGGAATTTGATGGCCGCAATATTGCGTTGGTAGGATTGGTAAGAAAAAAATTAGTTTTTTATAAAGTTTTATAGACATTTAAATGGGTGAAACATGAAGGCTCGACTAATAATAAAATGCGTGTATTGCTGTTAAATCATGGCAGCGTAAGTTTTAGAATTCCTAACATGTTTTAAAGTTATACTGCACTTATGGCGACATTGTACTTTGTATATTGGTATTAACTAATATTTAAACTACAAAACTTAGAAATGACTAATTTTTTGTTTTGGCCAGGTCGCATTAACAAATTAAAATGATTAAAAGGATACTTAAACACATTGTGATCACTAACTTGAGATCTCTGTTCAAAGTAAAATTCAAACTTTTCACCTTTTCCTAAAACTTCCATTTTCCTTGTCTTTTTCAGATTTTCCCCCTTTTAGCTTTTCTCCTAAAAGAACATTATTCTTATATGAATGAATAGTAGATATATTAACATTGGCAAAGTGTTTTACTGAATAATAGTTTTAGAGTGGAAGGAATCTCAGAGAACACTAGTCTTACCTTCTCTTTTATGCTGTATTATGGGCCAGAGATGATTAAGTTAGTGGCATAATGGAAAATTGTCTCTCAACTTCTTCCCCATTGCTCTTTTCATTGGTTATGATTTCTGGGATGGGAAGGCTACCGTCTGCAGCTAACAGTAGCTAAATAAAACAAGGAAAACAAGGGAGCATGTTTGAGAATACTTGTTAATTATATACTATTATATTAATGAGAACTTCTGTGACAGTAACCTAAAAACTTATTTAAGGAGATATGACGACTTAGTTTTTAAAGTGATTGTCAGTGAAACCAACTTAGATACAAAATAATAGACATTTCAGATAGTTTGAGAGCAATATTGCTTTTGAATTTGGGGGTTTTCAAAAAGCAATTATGACCCACAAATTAAAAAACAAACAGGTGGCCTGATAAGACTTCTTGAAAAGTTTGAAATAACTGCCATTGCTACCAGTTATTACATAAGAAATGAGATAGACACTGAAAACAATGGTGCTAGTGCGTTTCATTTTGTAATAGGGTTGTAGTGTGAATGGACATGCTACTTTCGCCCTAGTTAAAAACAACTTAAGACTAATTACTACTACTGAGTAGTAGGTCTGTAAGATCTGTTAGGAAATTAAACAAGTAGTAAAATCATTTATGGTGGGACATCACAGTTACCTTTATGACTTCTTTAGATATCAAATTTAACAAAAACAGTGAGATCGTCTTGAGGTTTTAAAGCTTTTATGGGTCTTTTAAGGTATATTTAAATTACTGACTTTTCTAAGAAAGTTGATAAGCTGTCTTTTAATTTTCACCACTATGTGAGTGGATTTAATTACACATTAGTCTTGTGATAATTAGCAATACACCCAGATTATTTATAATTATAAAGTAAGTCCATCACCTGCAAACCTTACATATTTTGCAGGTTTAATTTGTCATTCAAGTTATAAGAGGTAGAGTGTTGGTTGTGGTTTAATTGAGACTGTTGGGTGTCAGGAGAAAAGAATGACTTAAGGACAGCCATTAGAGGTGATTGAGGGATACCTGCATTTCAGAGAAATTGGTTGTCAGAAAACATCAGATTCACCTTTCTCTCATCGCAAATACACTGTTAATGTTTAGTGTTACTTATTTAGACTCTCAGGTTGTGATTCCAAAGGAAAAGAGTATCTCCTAGTCTTGTAGGAATGCTTTTCTCAAGACTGCTTTGCAGGCATATCTTAAAGCAATTGTAGTTTGCACCAAATTTAGAAATTGGTATGTTGAATTATCCAGCCCTAATCTTATAGAACACTAATTTTAAGAGTCTTTTTTTTTTTTTTTTTTATAATTTTTAAAAACTTTTTAAAATTGATAGCCCTATAAAATAAAACATGAGAATAAAAGATGGCTACTGTAATATTTTGGATAGATGTTCAGATGAGCTCTAATTTTTTTACATTTGTTTATTAACCCTCTGGTATAGAGTGTGTGTTGTTTTTTTTAATCCTCACTGGAGGATGTGCTCATTGATTTGAGAGAGAGAGAGAGGAGAGAAAGAAACATCAGTGTGAGAGAGAAATGTTGATCGGCTGCTCACCTGCACTTGCCCTGATGGAGGATCGAACCCGTAGCCAAGGTATGTCCCCTGCCTGGGAATTGAACCTGCACCCTTTTGGTGTACAGGACTACGCTCCAACAACTGACCCAACCAACCAGGACAAGAGTGTCTGTAGGTGCAGAATCTGTAAATATTGCACAAAGTTAATGAGATATAGCACTGACTGAAGTAGTTCTAGAAGTATACTGTGTCTTTTAATTCCGGTTTATTAGAGGGAAATAGCTGCTTTTTATGGTGCAAACCATTCACACCATTGAATTTTGAGAGAATTGAGAATAATCAAACTGATTCTAGCACTGGCTCACCCTGCTGGTTGGCTGAAGTATTTCTCTTTCCCATCTTAGAATAGCATACATAAAGATCACTTGAGACCTAGAAAGTAGAACACCAAATTCAGTTCATAGTCTTTTGTCAGGGAGATGGTGTCTCCATGAAGAAGTTTCTTCATCTCAAGGGCCCCAGTTCTAATGTTAAATTTAATTTTTTCTTAGGTCTGCCACAGTTGAACTGTGGAGTTACTGTCTTTTTGAATTTACGGAGAACTCTTACGTGATTATGGGGAATTGGTATTGTTTAGGACATCCTTTGACAATTGGGAGATGTTAGCAAGAAAAACAAGTCATGTGAGATAACTTTCCAGGAAGAGAAAAGCAGAGGATTTCAAGAGGGAGAGAAGGAGCATGTCAGAGCCAAAGCAGTAATAGTGCACACTTCTCTTGAATGGGGGAAAATTTCCTTTACACTCTACTAATTTTTGTTCTACTCCTCTTACCTACATAAGCTGTAGCTTTCCTATTTCACTTGGGCTTCTTGGAACTGTGATCTTGTAAGTAACTTATGAAGAGTACAGATGTGATTTGTTCTTTGAAATTTAAGTCTGTTAAGTATAGATTGTGGTGCAAGTGAAGATGGTTAGAGAGATAAATACAGATTTTAGGTATTGCCTTTTACTATGTATATATTATTCATTGAAGTTGAAAATACAGCTTCTAAGACTTTTGGTACAAAGGCCAGAAACTTAAATGTTATGAGCCGAACAGGTAATTTAAAATAAAAAACGAATAAAGTGTTAGGATTAAAGTTAATTTATAGTTTACAAAGCATATTTACCTGTATTTTACCAATGATTTATAAAATTTTTAAGTGATTAACATTTTTATCCTTTCATGGTGCTCATCCTTTTACTCAAAAGCTTAGTGCATATCTTTTTCACCAGTTTCTTGAGGAAGATGTTAAGTATAACTAGTACTTTGAAAACATCATTTATTGGGGAGGGGTGATTCCCAGTTGTTGAATGGTTTGTGAAGGTAGGTAAAAGCCTTGCCAAAGTTGGAATTAAATGCCTGTTGCTTACTATCAACTTACTGAGTATTACACAGCACACACACACAAAATCAGTTGCATTTATAATTATGTATATATAAATAAAGAGGCAGGATGAGATAAGCTTTAAAAGTGTAAGGCTTGAAGTTAAATTGGTGGGGTTAAAATCTAGCTGTTCGAGCACTAGGAAGGTGGATTTAACAGTAATACCATGTACATAATTTATATAAAGTCCTTAGCTAGCCTTCTGGTATACAATGAATGCTGAGAAAATGTTATCTTTTAGAATAATAATAGTTATTATTACCATTGTTTAATTATTTTTTTCTACCGTAACTTGGGATTTTTACCTGTGAGTGATTTGGATTTATATACTTTTGCTAATGTTTCATTTTTAGACTCCTGTCTACAAAGGCAAGGTTGTTATAAAGGAAGTCAGAGGTAGGTATCACACCGTGGCTTCTCCAGTTTTAGCTTTTCAGTATTTCAGGAACACATTCCCTTTTATGAGTGTTAGCTGATGAATAAGTGTACTTGGAATGAGTACATTTTAGTGAAGTTATTTCCCAACTACTGTGGGTTTGTTTTTGAAAAAACAAACTGAATTTCTTCATCCTTAAATTTTTGACCATGAGGATGGTGGTGACCATTAGTAGATGAGGGTGTGTGGCTATGTGTATTTGTATGTAATGTACATACGGATGAGAGTAAGGAGTAGCTTCAACAGTAGCTAGGTTGAAGAGAGGCATGCTATCTTTTTATTGCTTAGTCTGAATCAGGAATTTTCTCAAACAGCATTTTTTTTGGCCATTTTCCTCTCCATGCTTTGCTTTGCTTTGTATATGTCTGTGCTAGTATGGTCTTAAACTTATTTCGTCCTTTAATTTTCTTCTGTCTACCTCCCCTACCACTGACACAAATTTCAAGTTTAAAAAAAAATTGTAAAAGTTAGTAAAAGTAATTTTAAGTTCACATGATAGGTATAAATATGAAATACTTGAAGTTTCATGTATGCTTAAGAAGTATTTTCAGCAGTTTGGAAAATGAAGGAGGGAAAATTCACCCCAATCTTATTACCCTCATATAATCATTATTATTAAAGGAAAGGGAGATAAGACTGACATTAATTAAGCATCTGTTGTGTTCCTTTTAATAATACTGTGATATATATATATATATTCCCATTTTACATGCAAGAAAACAAACTCAGACTCAGGTCACAAAGATAGTATCAAAGCAGCCAAGTCTGAATTGAGGTGTATCTTGATTCTACAGATGAGATCTTTGTCTTGCCTTCCTGTCCTTTCTTTATTATCCTTTAACCCAGCTATCTTCAACCTTTTTCATCTCATGGCACACATAAACTAATTACTAAAATTCTGCAGCACACCAAAAAACTTTTGCTGATCTGATAAAAAAAAAAAAAGTCTTTATTGATTTCAGAGAGGAAGGGAGGGGGGGAGGGAGAGAGAGAGAAACAGAAACATCAATGATGAGAGAGTCATTGATCAGTTGCCTTCTGCACACCCCCACTGGGGATCCAGCCCTCAACCAGGGCATGTGCCCTGACCTGGAATTGAACCTTGATCTCCTGGATCATAGGTTGATGCTCAACTGCTGAGCCACACTGGCCAGACAATAGGTATAATTTTGATTCACACTGAGAGGCTATTGTAGTGGCTGTTGTCATTATTTTATTGTATTTTTTGACAATCTAAGGGGAAAGGTTAGTGCTCCTGACTGAATAGTCAGGTGTAGCATGTGTCTCTTGCAGCACACCGTTAGAAAATTATTGCTTTAACCTAATTACACAATTTGTAAGTTTTATCTCCTACTTATAAAACTTAACATTATAAAAGCATTTTTTTGCCTATTCTCATTTCAAGTGGTGTCTTATTGCCCACATTGTGTATTCATATCACCATGTAAAGGCTCTTTGTCTTGGCTGCTGGATGTTGGTATGGTACAGTGATATTGGTCAAAATGGAAGCTGCTTTTTTTTTTTTTTTTTTACTGAATGTCTAGGATGAAAAATAATCTAGCTTTATCGGAACTAATACTCTGGGATTAGAAATGCTACTGGTTTAATAATACTATCCTTTCTGGTGAGACATTTATCTCAAAATTTGATGTATGTAAAATGTAGATGACATGTTTAATTTATAGCTATTTGAAAACCAAACTTTTCTTATATTTTCACATTTTGAAATGCCTTAAGCTTTCTTGTCAAAAATCTTTTAAAAATGTTATTAAAATTAAATAGGCACTTAAATCCTGTTTAGTTACTATTAGTAATTCCTAATTTAATAAACTTTAATTTATTAAAAAAAAAGCTTTATTGAGTTTTTACATTCGCATTGGGTGGATCACATATACTAAAAGATAATTTGTGGGGCATTTATAAATAGATAGTATAGGTCAGCACTACTCAAAAGAAATATGCCACAAATGTGGCTTAAAATTTCCTACAGCCACATTAAAAAAGAAAAAGGAATAGGGAAAATTAATTTTATTAATGTATTTTATTTAACCCAGTATATTCTTTTTTTAAAAAAAATATATCTTTATTGATTTCAGAGAAAGGAAAGGAGGGAGAGAGAGAGAGAGAGATAGAAACATCAATGATGAGAGAGTCATTGATCGGCTGCACCCCGAAACCTGGGCATGTGCCCTGACTGGGAATCAAACCCCGATTGCCTGGATCCTTGGTCGACGCTCAACCGCTGAGCCACACCTGGCCGGGCTAACCCAGTATATTCTAAGCATTTCAATATGTTAACATGATTGAGATATTTTACACTCTTTTTTATTTTTCACACCATCTTCAGAATCCAGTGTGTTTTTTCCTTCCTTTTTTTATTTTTTAATAAATGCTTAATGCGTAAGGAATTTTACTTAAAAATTTTTTTTAAAAAATATGTTTTTATTGATTTTTAGAGAGAGAAAGGGAGAGGGATAGAAAGGGAGAAACATTGATGAGAGAGAAACATTGATCAGCTACTTCCTGCATGCCCCCTACTGGGGATTGAGCCCAAAACCCAGGCATGTGCCCTCACTGGGAATTGAACCCTGTGACCTGTTGGTTCATGGGACAACACTCAACCATTGAGCCACACCAGCTGGGCCAGTGTGTGTTTCTTAAGGCACATCTCAATTTGGACTAGCTAAATTTCAAGTGCTCAGTAGTCACATACTGTTTTGAACAGTGCAGATATAGAAAGTTCTGTACAAGTATGGAGAAGGGATAAAGAAAATTGGTAAAGGATGGTTGAGAAAAGAATATGCTGGAGAGGAAAACATTCTGTAAAGTGATGGGAATTTAAGTGGGAGATATAATTTGAAACCAGGTAATAGAGTGGCTTGAATGCAGTTTAGGGAATTTGGTTTGTATGGGGTGTGTATATGAGAGAGAGATGTTGGAGGGTGCATAATCCATGTCTTGGTCATGAACACTTGAATGAATGTTGAATTAATATTTGTGAATTAATATGAAGCAAAATAAAAATCCTGGAAGAATACTAAAAATGCCTTGTGGATCTTCTAAAAAGAGAGCTGTGTTTAGGGAATATTCGTGTTCTGTGATTAACCATGTGGTGGAGATGATCAAAAAGGATGAGAATTGAGATAATGGTTTTTAGATTTGACCATTATTGGTGCCTTGTTCCTTAATGTTCTATTTAGATATACCTTACATACAGAGAAATCCACAAATCTTCTGAGTACAACTCAGTGAAATTTTTACATGTAAATGTACCCAGGTAACTTCTATTCCCATCAAGATATGTAACATTTTCTGTACAGAAAAAGATACCTTGTGCCCCCTCCTATTAATTTCCCCCTTACAGAAGAACCACTATTCTGATCTCTATTACCATAAAAACGTTTGGTTTATTTTTGAACTTGCTTATGGCATATTTTATCCTTTCCAAAGGTAGTGAGAGTTAATTCTAAGCTGTCTGTTGTTTGACGTTGTGTGAATTTGGATGTAAGTCAGGTGGTAGGTAGTTGGTACTGTGGCCCTTCTGTTTTTTTCGAGTGTGGTTTATGTCAAGATCAGAGAGATGTTTCTTAGTTTTCATGAATAGTAATCCTTTAGAGGTTAGCATTATGACTAGAAAGTTTGTTTAGAATATAGAGATTAAAATTGCTTACACAGATAACATAGCTGTCTGGCTTGCTTTTATTACAGTATTCTCTAGGCATGTAGCCAAGAAGTAGGTAGAGGAGGTCTTGGATTGCCTCCTTATATAGATGCCTTTTGGAATCTTCTTAAACTAGCTTCTAGGCATTATGTAAGTTAGCTTTCAGGAATTTCAGGATGCTAGGGTATTTGAGTATTTCTGATTGTGATTGTAGGGATAGGAATAAATTGGTGTACTTATGTTTACAGGTAAGTTTCTACTTTCAACCGGAAAGATTTTGACATTTTTTATGAGTAAACAACTAGAATATTACCTTAAGGACAGTTGCACAAAAAGCTAAAATCCATGAAGGACACTTTTATAAAATGCAAACTGAAATGGAATTATTGATCATGATTTTTACTTCTAGTGCTTAAATCAGTTTTATTTTTCAAATGGAAGTAATGGTTACAGCATTGTTTTTCATAAATATTGAGCAGCGGAAGTCTTACTGTATATAGTGTAACAATTGATACTTTTGGGAGAAGGATTTTTTTCCTGCGATATGTATTATAAAAAAAATTGTGCTCTAGCTAGTTTGACTCAGTGGTTAGAGTGTCGGCCCTCAGACTGAAGGGTCCCAGGTTCGATTTTGGTCAAGGACACATAACCTCGGTTGCAGGCTCAATCCCCAGCTCTGGTCGGGGGCTTGTGGGAGGCAACCAATCCAGGTGTCTCTCTCACATCGATGTTTCTCTCTCTCTCCCCCTTCCACTCTTCCTGAAAAACAATGGGAAATATTCTTGGATGATAAATAAATAAATAAAATAAATAAATAATATAAAAGTTGTAAAAAGCACATAACAATGAAAATTCAAATCTTCATTCTAGTATGCCTAGTTTTGAGGAATAGATATTTTGTAAATTGTGTAGAAATGAACATGAAAATACTTTCTCATTAACCCTTGGATTATGAATACTTTTGAGCTTATGAATGAAAATGTATAAAGAAGTTTTGTTTTTTTTAATTTGTAATACGTTTGCTTAATATACTCTTGCTCCAAGAATTTTAAGTTGTCTTGAAGAGCCGTGGCTGGTGTGGCTCATTTGGTTGAACATCGTGTTGTACACTGAATGTCGCCAGTTCGATTCCTGGTCAGGGCACAAGCCCAGGTTTCCAGCTTGATCCAAGTTAGGGTGCTTGCAGGGCAGCTGACAGATGTTTCTCTCTCTCTTCCCTCCCTCCCTTCCTCTCTGTCTAAAATAAATTTTAAAAAAACTCTTGAAGAATAAAACCTGATCTATCAGCTTTTCTTACATAGGTTTTGTATTTGACAAGTGTAGAGGCTAAAGCAAAATTGGTTAGATTAGACATTGAAAAAGTATGTTTATTATCTATAAAATATTAAGATTTTATATAATGCCTTTTTTGGCATAGATTTCAAAAATTAAAAAAACAATTAGACTTATTAACAGCTTTAAGAGCTGACTTCTCTATAGAAAAAATAGACTTAAAGGTACATTCTTTGTTTTTGTGTTTTGATAAAAATGAATGTTATATATGAATTTAGTCTTGGGAGACTTGATTATTTTATATTCAAAAAAACATTGTTTATCTAGTTATATTTTCTCTAACATTCTCTTGCTTTAATTGAGTTAGGTATTACACAAAATTCATATATTAGGGGTAAGAATGCAGATACTATACACAGCAAATAATACAGTTCCTGCTCTCCAAGATCTCATGCTCTAAGATAACTTGAAGAGTAGTTAAAAGTGAAACATTTGAATTACTGGGCTGACATGAAATATATGAATAGTATATAGTAAGACTGAATTAATAAAGCTTCTTGGCAAAAATAATTTTTTAATCTATATTTTGAGACAGTGGTCTGTGTAGATTGGTGGAGAGGGAAGGGAAGATCAGCAAAGAGGAAAGGCATGTTGGGAATTGTGGATGTAAGCATTTTCCTTGCTCAAAGTAGAGTGTTTTAAATGAACTTAATGAAAAATAAAGATAAGACTGTGGCCTGAGCTGAAGGAATCTAGAGTAGTTTGTATTAGAAATTAGAAATCACGAGTTCTACTGAAGGTTATTGAACAGAAATACAGGGAGAAAATTAGCGGCCAGATATAACATGATTGGAGAAAAGACTGAAGTGAGAAAGGACAGTTAGAGGAGGTTATTTTGAGGTGTATATTAAGAGTAAGGAATGGGTAGTTTTAAAATAAAGAAGGTGAAATGCATGCTTCCTAAGTTTGTAGTGCAAAGTTAAAATAACAATGGAACCATTTTATTATCGTCTAGTATTGAAAATAAATTTACTTGGTCACACAGTTTGCAAGTAAGTTATTAACACGAATTGAGGTATATCTGCTTTGTTCTATAAAAGAGTGATGATTTTTTTTTAAGTTTGATTTGAAAACTGAGTAAAACCCAAGTTAAGCCATAGTGGTATTTTCTGAATTGCTAGTACTTTGAACTTAAAAAAATATATTTGAGATGAATACTGAAAAGATCTTGTATTGTAATGCTGTATTTTGAGTTATAATGGTGCATTTTAGCCATGTTTTAAGACAATTCTAATTGATATAAGAGTTGGCCGGAAAACAGGAGATAATAAAAATTAGTAATCTGGGCTACCAGTATTTAAATTTTTAAAAAATAGATACTTGTTTTAACATTTAGGAATAGTTAAAAACACACAGTTTATATATAGGGGGAAAATCTTTAATATATAGTTCCTTTGGGCAGTAGTATTCTTTTAATATTTGTTATATAAGATACTTATTTTTAACTGGAGTTTTCAAAAGTTCTTAAACTGAATGTATACTATTCCTTATAACGAGTAAGATTATTAAAATAGAAAAGTAGAACAACATGAAAAAGTTACAAAAATAATATAAAGAATCTTTTTCTGCCTTTTTTAGAGTTAGTACATACAACAATGTTTGGGAGTTAATAGATTCTTAGAGTTCTAAGATAGTATGTTAGCCTTTTTTTTTAATCCTCACTTGAGGATATGTTTTTATTGATTTTACAGAGAGAGAGAAACATCCATGTGAGAGAGAAGCATCAATTGGTTGCTTCCTGTACATACCCCAACCTGAGATTGAACCTGCAACCTAGGTATGTGCCCTAACTGGGAATCCAACCCCTTGGTGTATGGAAAGGATGCTCCATCTGAGCCATCCGGCCTGGGGAATAATATGTTAGTCTTATTATGACAAATTTACATTTGAAATTATTTATTTATTTATTTATTTCATAGCTTTTAGAGAGAGTTCGATTTGTTGTTTCACTTACTTATGCATTAATTGGTTTATTCTTGTATGTGCTCTGACTGGGGATCTAACCCACAACCTTGGTGTATGAGGACAACACTCTAACCGACTGAACTGCTCGGTGACCCGGGCTCATGACAGGTTTACATTTTAACCATTCTCACAGTTATCAGGGTTCATTCAGTTAATAAAGAAGTTAGTGAAGTTTCTGGCAGCATGGTACAGTAGGTACATTTGACTCAGATGCATCTAAGTTACCTGTTGAAGCACGTCAGCTAAAGCAAAAGAGAATAGGTTTTCCCATACTATTATCACTGGGAAAATAGATTTCATCTCTGAAACTCGGGGTTTCTTTATAGACAGTACGGTGAGAAAGGATGACAGCAGAACTCCCGACTGTTCCCTGATTATCCTGATGAACTGGGGGTATTGTAATGAGGCTTACCTGAAGGCCCGGCCCTGAACCTTTCTGAAGTAGTTTCCTGTTATACCTATTTGTGCTGCAGATTTCTTGGAAATAGATGGATCCCCACCTGTGTGAGCCTCTGCACGCTGACAGGCAGTGAAAAATCACTGCCGCGTGAGGAGGGGGAGCAGTTTGAAAGGGACGAGGACTAGGACCCAAACTGACCTCCATGCACGCTGGTCCTGCTGAGCAGCTCACACTGGAACTAGGTGGAGAAGATAGAACTGGCAGTGGCTGTGGTGTGACCCGTACTCTTGTGCTATGTGAGTGAATGTTTTCTGGTGGCAGTGTCATTAACAGTAACACAAATGGTATTCTAAGTAGATCTCCTTGAGTGTGGTATTGCTTGCCTAACCTACTCTTGGTACATCTTATTTTCCAACCCTATTCACCAACTTTGCTGTCAAATTTGGCTACCCTGTAGTTTTCCAATAGGTTTTTCTTAATTAAACTGGAATTGATTTCCTCCCTCCCCTTTTCAAACTGGATTAAAAATTCTTACTGTGTGGTTTCATGAGTTTTATCTATGTCAAAATGACACAACATTGAAAATAAGGGAATGGCAAAAATAATACTAAAACTTGCAAGTTTCATCGACATCAAGCAAAGGATAAAACCTGTCTAGAACAAAACTTTTGAGTGGAAATTTTTTTTAAATAAAATATTAGGACTAGTAACCAGTATCAGGCTTAAATTTTTGTGTAATAAACTCAAACAAATAGCATTAAAACAATATGAAATATAGTTTCTTTAGAGAAATAGGTAAAACCAATTTTTTTTAAGGAAACTTGATAATTCACCTCTCAGAATTTAATAAATCAAGTAAACAAAATTCAGGCTATAAAGATCTGAATAGCTATACGCTTTATTTAGTAGATGTACGTCAAACTTTGTTTCCAATAGAGACTATACATTCTTTTCAAATTCTTGTGAATTCTTTTGAAACTGTGTCTTGGGCTTCAATGAGAATTTGAAATTTTAAATAAGAGAAATTGTACAGGCCAATATTTTCCTGACTATGGTTTAGTAAAACTAGATGTTAAAGCCAAAATGAGTCTGTCTACTTGGTTGGGGTACATGTGGGAGGCAACCAATCATCTTTATTTCTCACATCAATGCTTTTCTCTGTCTCTCTCCACCCCCTTCCCCTTTCTCCCTCCTTTTTTCCCTTCCTCCCTTCCTCTCTAAAAAAAAATCAATAAACATATCCTCTAGTGAGAATTAAAAAAACAAAATACGTCCGTGTCCTACTAGAACTCGAACTTAAATATCATACTATTTAGAAATGAACAATGAGGACATGACATCAAAACTGATAGGTGAATGAATATTAATTTAAACATGGTGGATTAAATAACCATTTACTTTTTTTGCTGTTAGATCTGTACTAGAATTAATGTTTTTAAAAAAATAGGTATAGGGTGTCAAGGACAAAGAAAAGTGGAAAGTTTATCACTATTAAAATTTTAGGAGCTAGAAAGCAACAAGTGGTAAATAACTAGATGTGAGAAAACGGAATTTATTAGTGGAGAAGGCCTAGAATTGGTGCTTTATAGCCCTGGGATGCTTCAGGATTGGTGGCTGCAGGTACCTTGAAAGAATTGTCTGAAAGTCTCTAATAACCAGTAAGCAACACATAGTACCAGGAAAGGATCTCTTCAAGTTTCTTTGATAAAAAGGGAGGATCTCTGTTCTTGCCGACACTAGTCACAGCTCGGGTTAAGGGTGTCATACTGAGAGAATTGAGTAGAAATCTACATGTTGAACTGGGAATCACCCTCAGCCTCTTTTCCCTTCCTGGTTCTGAAAACCCTGTGTGTCAGGCTCCTAATCCCAGAATATGAGATTGAAAGATTCATCCTGTTACAGCACACTGATGATCAGGAGGAAAGACCAAGAGATAACAGACTGCCCAGACTGATCATCCTACAGTGACACCTATTAACACAAATTCTAGCAACTTTTGTGTTTCATTTTAAAGTATGAGATTGAAGATCATTAAACATTTGAGGATAACCTCTATATGAGAGAGAAGAAGGAAATAGAAATTCAGGAAGAAAATTTTATGAAAAAAGTTATTGATACCTTTGGAAGTAAGGTGATAACTACATCTTTGAAATAAGAAGGGATGCTCTAAAACCAATCCTCAGAAAACTGAGCTCTTGGACATTTAGAACATGAAATAGTAGGATTGGAAATAAAGAATATGAAGGAAATTAAGAAAAATAATGCCTTCAAAGTCCTGAATGTAGTAGGCTAAAATTATGAAGCATGAGGTGGTTAGACTATTTACTTCAAATGCACTCTATGTCAGGAAGTTGCTGGAGGACATGGGTTCCATCAAAATGTTGGGATAAAAAAGAGAGGATCCAGCACAGGAAAGAAGTGATTACCTAGGATGATGGTGAAAGGAGATGCTCGGAGGGTGGCCGTGTAAGTGGGTCTGAAGAGAGTAATCAGTTCAGTTTGGGACAGGACAGGAGGACAAAGGGATATAGATATGTCTTTAGAAACACACACAAGATGGAGGTTATTTTTATCTGTCATTTCTTGTGATGTCTTTGGTTTTGTTATGAAGGTAAAAATAGCCTCGTAAAATGAGTTAGGAAGTGTCTCCTTTTCTGGTTTTATTTATTTATTTTTTTGAAGAAAATTGGTGTCAATTCTTTTAAACATTCGGTATAAAGGACATTTATCAGAGAAGCCATCTGATCCTGGGCAACCTGGGAAAGTGGGAAAGGTGTATTTAGCTTTTCTATGACTTCTTGATTAGTTTTGGTAGTTTGTTTTTCTGGGGATTTGTCCATTTCACTCAGGTTATTTAGTTTATTTCTCGTGTTCCCTTATAATCCTTTTTATTTCTTATATAAAGTCAGTAGTAATGACCTCCTTTTCATTCCTGATTTTAATTATTTGTCATCTTTTTTTCATGGTCAGCCTGCCTGAATGTTTGTCAATTTTGTTGCTATTCTTAAATTCTGTTTCATGTATTTCTGCCACAATCCCTGTTATTTCCTGCCTCTCTCTACTTTAGTTTAGTTTGCTCTGCTTCTGGTTTCTTAAGGTGGGAGGTTAGGTTATTTGAAATTTTTAAATGTAGGCATATATAGCTATAAATTTCCCTTTAAACACTTCTTTCATTTCATCCCATAAGTTTTGGTGTATCATGTTTTCGTTTTCATCTCAACATATTTTATAATTCACCCATGTGATTTTTTTCTTTGACCTATTGGTCATTTAGGAGTTTGTTGCTTAATTTGCACATATTTGTTAATTTCCCAGATTTTCTTCTCATTTATTTCTAGTTTCATTCCATTGTGTTTGGAGAACATAGTTCCTGTGATTTTATTTCATTTAAATTTATTGACGCTTGTTTTATAGCTTATCATATGGTCTGTACTAGAGAATGTGCACTTGAGAAGAAAGTGTTCTGCTGTTCAGCGGAGTGTTCTGTACAGGGGTGGGCAAAAGTAGGTTTGCAGTTATTTGTATGGAAAATAATACAATAATTAACAAATACTAATGCAAGAATAAACTCTGTTTTGTGTACTCAAAACTATAAACCTACTTTTGCCTACACCTGTATATTGTCTGTTAAGCGCTGTAGTCTATAGTGTTCAAGCATTCTATTTCCTTGTTGGTCTTCTGTCTGGTTCTATTCATTATTGAAAGGTATATACATCTCCAACTATTTTTTGTTTGTTTTGATCTGTTTTCTATTTCTTCAATTCTGTAAGTTTCAGCTTCATATGTATTTATTCTTAGAGGTACTTATGTTTATAGTTGAAATACAATTTTTGATGGATTGATCCTTTTGTTATTATAAAACATCCTTTTTTTTGGTCTTTAGTAACAACTTTTTACTTAATATCTTTGTTGTCTGATAGAGTATAGCTACTCCAGCTCTGTTTTGGTTATTGTTTGCATGGTATGTCTTTTTCCACCCTTTTGCTTTCAATTTCTTTGAATCTAAAGTGTCTCTTCTAGACAGCAGGTAGTTGGATTGTGTTGTTTTTTAAACCAATTTTGCCAGTCTCTGCTTTTTTATTGGAATGTCCAATTAACTTGCTTTTATGTAATTACTGATAAGGTAGGATTTCTGTCTGCCCTTTTGCTATTTGTTTTTTGTATATTTAAAGATTTTTTTGTGTGTGGTATTGTTCTGCTTTGTTCCTGTACTATTGCTTTTCTTTGTCCTGAATAGATTATTTTCTAATACCATTGAAATCCCTTGCTGGTTTTTTCACTATGTATGTTTTTCATTTTATAGTGGTTGCTCTGGGAATTATAATTAATAACTTTGTTTCAATTAAATTCTGAGAAATAGAAATTTAATTTCAATAATATACAAAAATTTTACTCCTGTGTAGCTCCACTCCCTCTTCTTCCATTGAGTTATTTTTGTCATGAAAAGTACATACTTGCCTGGCCAGGCGTGGCTCAGCGGTTCAGCATCGACCTAAAATCCAGGCGATCAGGGTTCGATTCCCGGTCAGGGCACATGCCCGGGTTGCGGGCTTGATCCCCAGTTGGGGGCGTGCAGGAGGCAGCCGATCAGTGACTCTCTCATCATTGATGTTTCTCTCTCTCTCTCCCCCTCTCCTTTCCTCTCTCTGAAATCAAAGATATATTTTAAAAAAAAAAAAAAAGGATATACTTAATATATCTTTTAAGTTAATAGGAGTAAAAAAGCCACAAATTTAAAAATTATACTGTCTTTTATATTTACCTATCTAGTTACCTTTATCATACACTTTATTTGTTCAGGTGGGTTTGAGTTACTATCTGTTGTTCTTTTATTTCATCATGAAGGACACCCTGTTGTATTTCTTGTACATCAGGTCTGCTAGCAACCAGTTATCTTATTTTTGGTTATATGTGAATGTCTTAATTTCTCCTTTATTTTTGAAAAGTAGTTATGGATACCTGGTTGACAGTGTTGTTTTTTTTCTTCAGTATTTTGAATATGTCTTCCCATTGCCTTCTGGCCCCCATGGTTTCTGATGAGAAATTAATTATATTTAGGATCTCTACATGTGACAAGCTGTTGTATCTCTTGGCTTCTTTCAGGATTCTTCTTTTGTTTTTTGACAGTTGATTATGGTGTGTCCAGGTGTGGGTCTCTTTGAGTTTATCCTCCTCATAGTTGCTTGAGGTTTTTTTGGTGTTTAGATTAATGTTTTTTTATTAAATTTGGGGGAATTTTTAGTCATTTATTCAACTATTTTTTGCCTCTCTCTTTCATTATGTGTATGTTTTGATATGTTTAATGGTGTCTTTCAGGTACCTTTTTTTCCCTCATTTGTTTTTCTTTCTGTTTCTCAGAGTGGATAATGTCAATTGATCTATCTTCAAATTCTCTGATTCTTTTTTGCCTGTTCAAGTCTGCTGCTTAAACCTTCTAGTGAATTTTTCATTTTAGTTATTATACTTTTCAACTCCAGAATTTCTATTTTGTTCTTTTTCATGATTTCTCTTTATTGTTATTTTCTATTTGTTAGACATTCATCTCGTACTTTCCTTTATTTATTCATTTATTTATTTTTTAAATATATCTTTATTGATTTCAGAGAGGGGAAAGGAGAGGGGGAGAGAGAGAGAGAGAAACATCAATGATGAGAGAGTCATTGATCGGCTGCCTCCTGCACACCCCCAACTGGGGATTGAGCCCGTAACCCAGCATGTGCCCTGACCAGGAATCGAACCCCGGTCGCCTGGATCCTAGGTCAACGCTAAACTGCTGAGCCATGCCTGGCCAGGCTCATACTTTCCTTTAGTTCTTTAGACATGAATTTCCTTTAGTTCTTTTAACATGTTTAAAATAGCTGATTTTAAAACTTTGTCTAGTGAGTTCAATGTCTGGTTTCCTTGGGGACAATTTCTATTGACAGCTCTTTTTTCTTGAGTATGAACCATACTTTTTTTAATGTCTTCTCACATTTTGTTGAAAACTGTACATATAAAACAGTGTGGCAGCCCTGACAATCAGATATTCTCCCCTCCCCAGTGTTTGTCATGGTTAGTTTGTTGTTACTTTAGTGTTTTTTCTGAATTCTGTATATCTCTATTCTTTGTTGTGCGTGGCCCCTGCAGTCTCTCTACTCCGGTAGCTTAGTGGTCAGCTAATGATTGGACAGAGGTTTCCTGAAATGCCTGGGACCAGTAAGTCTCCCAGCCTTTGTTGAGCAGTTCTGTGTGTGCTGCTCAACACACACACGATTTCAGCACTCAGCCAGGAAGTTTGTAACTGTGCCTTACCCTTTACTTCCTGTTTGTGCAGAGCTTCTAGGTTAGCCAGAGGTATGCAGTTAAAGCCTTCTTAGGTCTTTCTTGAGCATATGCACAGCCCTGGGCATGTGCAGAGACCTGTGCATACATGTGACTCATCTAGATTCCCAGGTATATGTTGGAGCTTTTCTAAGTCCTCAGTTTTTCTTTTTACATTTTTTGGTTAGCTTATTATTTGTCTCAACTGTTATCCACTGCCTTGGTCAGCCACAATATTAAACAATTGCCTCTGATTGTTTTTGACAGACTTTTTGCACTGGTTGAGCTCTGCATCCAGTCAGATTATAATAGTTTTGGGAGTGGGGTCTTCCAGGATGCCACTGAATTTGTCAAATAATGACAATCCTTGGGAAATGGAGTAGTGAAAGAGCTTCCACCCTCTTCTGCCCACCTTAGGTATGATGTTATCTGTGGGTTTTTCACACATAGCTTTGATTATGTTGATGTAGTTTTCTTCTATTCTTAATTTGTTGAGTCTCTCTATTGTGCTTTTTCAGCATCAATTGAGATGATTGTGATTTCTTTCCTTTATTCTGTTAACCTGGTGTATTATATTGAACCATGCTTGCATTCTAGGAGTAAATCCAACTTGATCGTTTTTGGTATAATTCTTTTAATGTGCTTTTGAACTTGGTTTGCCGAGGATTTTTTTTGAGGATTTTTTTCTCAATATTCACCAGTCATATTGGATTAGGGCCCACATTTATGATCTTGTTGAACCTCAGTTATTGCCTTAAAGGCCCTGTCTCCAAATATACAGTCACATCGGTGTTAGGGCTTCACCATATGAATTTTATAGGGACACAGTTCAGTCCATAACACCTTTTATGTAGTCCTTCTAAGTTATTTCCTAGAGAACCTACCGTCTGCAGTATATTAGTTTCCTATGGCTGTTCTAACATTACCACCAACTAGATGGCTTAAAACAATAGAAACTTATTTTCTCATAGTTCTGAAAGCCAGAAGTTTGAAATAAATTATCATTGGACAGAAATTAAGGTGTCAGCAGGATTGTTCTCTCTCTGAAGGCTCTAGGAGAGAATCTGTCCCTTGCCTCTTTCCAATTCTGGTAGCTGCTGGCATTCCTGGCTGTGGATGCAGTTTTTAAGGCCAGTGTTTTCAAATCTCTCTGTGCTCTGTCTTCACCTTCTCTGTATGTAGTCAAATTTCCCTGTCTGCCTCTATAAGGAATTGTACTTAGGGCCCACCCAAATAATCCAAGATTGGCAAAGAACTTTTGGGAGGTTGGGGGGAGCATATAAGATAACATTCACAGGTTTCTTGGATTAAGATTTGGATATCTTTTGTGGGGCCATTTTTTAGCCTATCACAGTTTTATTGCTCTCACTTTCATTTATAGTTAGTTTGTAATAGGTCCTACCATCCGGTTCTGGGTGGGTAAAGGTTGGTGGCAATGGATGGCAGAGAGAAAATATTCTCATTTCTTCTAGACATTACACAGAAAACTAGGTCTGTGGTGTTCTCAGTATGTGGTCCTGGAAGTAGCAGCATCAACTTCACTTTAGGAACTTATTGGAAATGCAAACTATTAGGCTCCACTGTTATACTTCTCTAATCAGGAACTCTTGAGTGTGGGGCCTAGCAGTATGTGTATAACAAGCCTGGGTGATTCTGCAAACCACTTTTCTAGATTATGGACATTATTAGAATTAAAACCATATTTGTCTTCCTGTCCAACTCTTTTTCTGCTTAAGGCCATTACTAAATTAGGATTTATAGCCCACAAACTTTGTATTCTGTAGATATGCAAGCATGATAACCAGTGAAATTAATTCACCCAGTAAAATAATTTGCTTGGCTTACTTTTGCAAATTGTATTTGCACTGAAGCCATAGTTACTTCATGAAGTAACATGACTGAATCCAGAAGTGATGTGAATTTTCCTTTGAATTCTTTGAAAATGTGAATTCAATTCAGCCTGAATTTTACTTGTTTTTCTTCTATATTCCTATGCAACACAAAATTTCTGTAGTCTTTCATTTAGTCTACATTGTTATGCTTTTATAATGTGCCCATCCAGTGAAAGTGTGAAAATGAGATAAATGAATTCTTGTCCACATTGTAGTTCAGAAAATACACAAGTAAACAGATAGGGTTGATATAGAGCTGCCACTAGTTACTATAATTGAGAAACACAACTTAACATAGCTGAAGAAATTAAAGAAGGATCTGTCAGGGTGACTGAGCTAAATATTGAAAAACCAATAAAAAGGTGTTAGGAAATTTAAAGAGAGATGGAAGGTAGGTATAGTTCACCCTATGAAAAGGCATGAAAGCTGAGAGTATATGGGCTGTTCTAGGAGTTTAGGAAGTTTGGTATAGTAGAGTAAATGTGAGAGTGAAGATTAGGGATAGATTGAGATGAGGTCATTGATGATACTATTGAAGGACTTGAAGCACATAGATGTGACATCTTCAAGATAAACATTGTAAAAGGGTTACTTGTACAGTTTCGGGAAGGATGAATTTGAGGTGATAGTGAGTCTGGAGATAGAAAGTTATTGTAATCTAGATATGAAAGGCAATAGGTATATTAGTGCAGTTTTTTGAGGATAAGAATTCAGAAGAGTAACAAGCCTGTTTCAGGTAGGGGAAGGAGATGTTTAGAATTCAAAGTAGGACATACTGAGTTTTCAGAATTTATAGAATGTGATAAAATTAGAGGTAGGTAGATTTTTGACAAGTAAATTTTCAGTGGAGTGTTGGGGTGGAGGTTACATTATACTAGGTTGAAGATTAAATTGAGGAAGTAGGAGAGTATCAGTATATTCTATTCTCTGTAATAATGATTCCTGGCATTGATTTGTTTGCAAAGTGCTTAGTGTTAGCCATTATTATGGCTACTATTAGTATGTACTTTTATGCCATCTCATTCTGCATGGCATAAAAGTATATACTAACTTTTTGGCATATATTTTTTCTTCTATTTTTTGGAATGTATTTTTTTAAATATATATATTTTTGATATGTACATAATTGTGTTGGGTAAACATTGATCTAGATAGAAGTATGTTTTATGAACAAATCCTGATTTTAATTATAGCTATTGCCATAATTATTATTAACTATTAAAGTTAATGAAAGCAAGTTTTGTAAAAATTTTTCGAAGAGAGCTAGAAAGTTTGTTTCTCATTTAATAGATTATTTTTTCTCAAAAAAGTGGTACTTAGCAAGTTTCATGAAGGTTAAAATAATCATGTCTTAGTTGAACAGTTTTTGGTATAGATGTCTTACAAAAAAAAGAATTGATTTGCAGTTTTTAATTTAAAAGCATTGTGTGTCATCGATGTACTTATTCATACCTGAAGCAAAAAGCTAAATCATGGTTTTACTTGTATTCTTTCAGGTTTGATTTAATTTCGAATGAGATTGTTCTTGCAGCAAGATGTTAATAAGACAAAATCTAGGTAAGTAGAAGACTACTTTTTAAAATATTAACGTACCAAAGTAGGAATAATACAATTTTTAAAAAAAATTTACCTTCAAGTTCAAAATCAATGAGTTTTTAAGTAAAATTTTGAAATACGAAGAATTGACTTTTTGATGCACTTGGTCCAGTTGATTTGGTGGGAGAAGAATACAGCTATCAAATTATGGAACTGAGTGCTTTACTCTTTTATGTTGAGTTTTATAACTTAGGTGTGCAGTTGCCAGTAACTATAAGACATGTTAGAAAATCAGATTCAATAAGGTTTGTTAGTGCGCTTCACTCCTCTCTTCTTGTGGATTATAATACTTGAATAGTCTTTGCTTTTGTGAATCTTGCTTTCTTATTTCATTAATGAAGCACTTCCACAAATTGCTTAAATTATCCAAATTGTGACTTTTTAATATGTTGAGAATTATAAATGAGTGTTTTAGTATTTTTCTTGTGGGTATCTCTGCTGAGTGGTTTTTCTAATTTAAGCATTCTCATTTGCTTTAATTTTTTTAAGACTGTTGACTTAAGAAAATTGAATTGTGGTCATGTACTTTTGGTCTTGTATGTGAAAGAATGCTTTTTAATAATATAATCTGTTGAAATGTTAAAAAATATACACTTACTAACTATTGGTTAGTGAACATGGCTTCAGGATATAAATAGAGTAAGAAAAATACTTTGGTAAAATTGCAGGAAACTTGATCTTTCTCTAATCTAACTTGATGGTTCAGCTGTCAGAAATTTGCTGATCTCAAAGGTAAAAAAAAAGCCTAGTATGAGAAGTGCTATAGTTTGAGTAATGTGCAGTTAAATATTGTATTCTCAATAAGTGGTTTAGGCATAACGTAAGCAATTTCCTTTTTATTGCTATTATGTAATAATAGTAATGGTAGTTTGAAAAATATTTATTGTCTCTATATTGTATTAAGTGTTTCTTGTGCCTTATTAATCTTTATACTACCTCCTATAAGGTACTGCTGTGTAGAAAATTTTCATTTTTTTTTTTTTTTTTTGCTTAATGGGGAGCTATTTCTTTTTCTTTAGGAAGAGTGTTTTATTTCCATAGAATGTATTAGAAGAAACTTTTGCCTGTATATCTTCCTAAAAGAGAGAAGCCACTAGACTTTTGTACTTCAGGTTTGTTTGCTAGTTGAATATATAGTGTCTATTAAAACCTTTATTTTGATTGCTCATAAGTTAGGTATTACTCATGGGATGACACTGGTTTAGTTTATTATGTATGAATTTATCCCACCACAATTATATGTGCTTTTTTATTATTAAGTTATAATTTAAGTATGGCAAAATGTGGAAAATTTAAAGTATAGAGCTGAATGAGTTTTTACATATGAGTTTACATGTATAACCACCATCCAGATCAAGATGCAGAATGTTTTTATTGTCCCAGAAAATTCCTCTTGCTTTTTCCTTACCAATCTAATATCCTTTCCCTTGAAGGTAAGCATTATCCTGAATTCTATCAGCACAGCTTAGCGTTGCCTTGAACTTAGTATATATAAAGTTATATATTCTGTACTCTTTTGTATTTTTCATTCAACATAATGTTTTTGAATTTCCTCCATGTTGTATCAGTAGTTCATTATTTTTTTAATGTTGAGTAATAGTCTCTTGTATGAACATACTACATATTTTTTATGCACTCTGTCTATATTTTTGTTTATTGGATTCTCTGAGTCTCTGACTTCACTTGCCAACATCCTATACTGCTTTCCTTCCTCTAGTTGTCCCCTTAATTTTTCCTCATCACCTGCACAATGAAATGTAAGCTTTATAACATGGCATACAGTGATATCTGGCTGTTTCAGAATGCCTGGCATTTTGTGGGTAAACAAAATATCATATTTTAAATTCCTAGTCTTGGTCCTAAGTATATGTTGTCAGCTTTCTCCAGCCCCTCACCTCCCCAGTTGCCAGTGTCCCGTCCTCCTTGTTGTAAGCTTATCTGTTGAAATAGTCTATCTCCAGCATCAGTTTGTCCTTTGAGCCAGACCTGGCCATACCGCAGTAGTCTGTTTTCTTTACTAGACTGTGAGTTCTTTGAAGGTAGACACTTTCCATATCTTATCTATCTCAGCACAGTACTTAGTGAATGTTTGTTAAACAGAACAATGAACAGTTCTGTCTCGAAATTTCAGAATATTTGCTGGAATGGGGTAGGAGCTTTAGTACTTAAGTTGTTGAGCTGTAGGAAAGAGCCTGTGAGAGTAATACAGAGGTAGCATTATAGACATTTTGGAAATAAATAAAATATTCCCCATCTTCTTTCAGTTCAGTTGGAATAAAATAGTTGGTCATTTTTGATTTTGATTACTCTTTCCAAATGAAGGCATTAATCCATGTTATGGAAATTGGAGTGTTTGTTACTAATAGTACTTGTATTAGTTATATCTTTTGTAATAGTTTGTACTAGTTATTTCTCTAAAGATTTAAAAAATGTGTTAGATTAATGGAGAAATTAGGAAGATTGGTCACATCTGTAAGAAGTAAAGAAAACTTTTCCTCATTTTCCTCAGGGTAAAAACTGTTGGAGTGGAGGAAGAACTTGAATCATAGTCTGGAATTGTGAAAACATTTTTGATTCCTATAGCTTAGGAAACTTGCCGTTTGCTGAAAAGTATTTAATTATTTTTTTTTCCCTCACCCAAGGATATTTTTCCATTGCTTTTAGAAAGAGTGGAAGGGAGTGGGGGCTGGGGTTTGAGGGACAGAGAGTGTGACACATCAATTGGTTGCTTCCTGAATGTGCCCAGACCAGGCTGGGGATCGAGCCTGCAACCAAGGTATGTGCCTTTGATGGGGAATCGAACCCATGCAGGCCTATGCTCTAACCACTTAGCCACAGCGGCCAGGGCCCAAAAGTATTTTTTAAAAGTTTATTGTAGATTTTTTTATTAAATTTATTGCGGTGACATTGGTTAATAAAATTATATAGGTTTCTGGTGTACAATTTTGTAATACATTATCATCTGTATATTGTATTGTGCATTCACCACTGCAAGTCATATCTTCTTCCATCACCATTTATCTCCCCTATATTTTTTTAAGAAATGAAACTTTTTTAAAACTTTAAAGCATATTTTACTAGTTTTCTTCCATATTTGAAATTTGGCTAGTTGGATTGGCTATTGTAGTCACCTGAGGAGTTTTTATGCCTGAAGCTTGATTGCCTTCTAGCAAGTCCAAAGCAAGGAGAGCTTCTTCCCCACTGGGATCAATTTGCTGCTTTTCCTCTCTGCAGCTTCTGCCATAAAGGTTAAACACAGAGTTGGATGTTGACCCCAACTCATGCTGTTCCTCTGTCTCCTTAAAAGGATTTTCTTAGGCACAGATTCTTATTGAATGTAGAACCTTAGTTATTTCCTATATTTCATCCTGGATGTTAAATGTATTTAGGTTTTTTTTGATAAAGTGTGAGTATTCAGAGAAATTTAATCTTGTGATTGCTAGACCTAGTATCTTTAAAAGATTTTAGACTAGGTTTTTTCCTTTAGAGTCTGATAGGTATACCTCAGTTTCAGACTCTTCCTCTTCATTTTGTGCTTGAATATTTTAGTGAGCTGCTGCTAAGCTTTTCCATTTTGCAGAATTCCTAAATTCAAGGATTTGAAGTTCTTCATGAAAGTTTGTTGTATATTAGCTTAATTTTCTTAATTTCCAAATTAACTTCTCTGGGCTTCACTTTAGTAGCACTATAGATGTGCTTCCCTTTGTTGTAATGTGAATAAGCTTCCCTTTGTTGTAATGTGAAAAAAACACCTTTAATTAATAAAATTATTTGTTCTTCATCCTTGATGAGATTGCACAGTGTACATTTGACCGTTTTCAAATATATTGCCAAGCAACATTTAGTATTTTCAAAATTGTATTTTAAAATAAAATTCTCATATTCTTCGATGTGTGAGCAAATACTACAAAAGTGTTTAAAATAAGAAGTAAAACTCTCCTTTATCCCAGCACTGTGCTCCTTGTAAGTTAGCAAAAAACAGCTTGTATGTATTCTGCATCTTTCTCTTTCCATTTACCAATATATCCTGGACATTTTTTCATATATACATTATGTGTAATAAAATTGTTTCCTTATTGGTAAATACTGGGGTAAATTTCAGGGGTTTTTTTGCTTGTATAAGCAATGCTGCAATAAATATTCTTGACTATATCATTGGGATTGTGTGAGAGTGTCTGTAGGATAATTTGTAGTAATGGACTGCTGGGTCCCTGTATATGTCCTTTAATTTCTGATATAGATTGCAAAATTGCATTGAGATTGTATCATAACATTCTTATTACTAGTTTTTGAGAATATTTGTTTCCCGACATTGTGCTACACATAAATTTGTGTTTTAATTCTTGCCAGTCTGAGTGAAAAGTGTATTTATTTGTGCATTTTTTTAACTGTGATATTTCTTAAAGGTTTGAAATGTCACCTTCATCATAACTTAATTTCATTGGAGAATATATAATTTGCAGAGATTTTTCTCCTTCATTGTTAAATCCATCAGTTAACATACCTTTGTGGTTTATGTACTGCATTCAGGTTTTAATATTGAATAAACCAGATTTTAGTAAAAGTGGCATATGCTTATGTGTGAACGAGTAGCCTTCTTTGTTCTCTTTATATTACTTATTTAGTATAAATATTTCCTGATGATGAATCTCTATAATTTGTCACAAACTATTGCTAGCATAATTTGTAAGTAGAAAGAAAATAAAAGCCATTATTAAGTATTAGGTTTATTAAGCCTAGATTAACAGCATGCCACTCAAACTCTGTTGTCTCTTGCAACTCAAGCATTAGGAAGTTTTCCTTCTTTGTGGTTATGTTTTTGCTGCCTTTAGCATGTAAGATAAGCTATATTTATTGGTCTCAGATCTAGCTTTAAAGTCAATAACTCCTTTTTAAAAATTCTTTAATTCTAGAAACTACTAAATTTAAGATCAGAAAAAAAAGAGAGGAAAAAATCCTTAACATATAATAGTTTTCTGTGAGTTTCGTTTTTTTTTTTAATCCTCATCAGAGGATATTTTTTCCATTGCTTTTCAGAAACAGTGGAAGGGGGAGAGAGAGAGAGAAATATCAATGTGAGAGAGACACATTGATTGGCTGCCTCCTGCACTCAGCTGGAATTGAGACTGCAACCAAGGTATGTACCCTTGGCCGGAATCGAACCCGGGACCCTTCAGTCCACGGGCCGATGCTCAAACCACTCAGCCAAACAAGCTAGGGCTCTCTGAGTTATTTTATTTATTTTTTTAAAATATATCTTTATTGATTTCAGAGAGAGGAAGGGAGAGGGAGAGACAGAGACAGAAACATCAATGATGAGAGAGTCATTGATCGGCTGCAGCCCCCAACACGGGCATGTGCCCTGACCGGGAATTGAACCCCGATCGCCTGGATTCTAGGTCGACGCTCAACTGCTGAGCCACGCCCGGCTGGGCTCTCTGAGTTATTTTTAAGAATTAAGGTATTGCCTTCTTTTGGGTTTACTTACTTATTTTTGCACAGTATTTCCCAGTGTGATGCCTTTGCTCCTGGATATGTTTGTATTTCTCTTAGTCTTCATCTCTTAAAACTCATCCTTGGTTTTACTATGTTGTTTTATTTGTTGAAAGGGTTAAGTAGGCTGCATTAATATGTTTTTAAGCCGAGTGGGCAATCTATTTTTCCAAAGAAAGTTTCATTCAAGCCTGTATTTATTATAAAAATTTCTACCCAAATCCGAAGTGGTTTTTAGCTTAACAATTAAAGGCTAAGTGGCAAATGTCTTTCCAATATGTGAACAGGAAACCATAAAACTGCCCTGCCAGACCAAAACATTTTGCTCTTACTATTGTTGAACCTTCTATGGTAGGTCTAAACTGTAAGTAAAGGTGTGAAATAAAACAAGGCATTAAGTAAGCCTTTATTCAAACCTAATGTTCTAGGCACTGTGCTATATGTCAAGTATGCATTGATAACTAGAATTTTCAGTGCTATATAACGAATTATGTTATCAGTCATGAAAAGAATACTGTCAGGGATGTAAAGGGGAAATATAGTAGGACTACGGAGAGAATTTTGAAGAAAGAGATCAGGAAGGTGACTTTTGAGTTGGCCACTGAAGGAAAGAATAGAATTTGATTGTAGGATGACCTGGGGAAAATGTAGACAGAAGGGGGTGTGAACTAAATTTTAGTGTCCAAAAATTATTTTGTTAAGACACTTTCACTTACCTGAATGTCCATGTTGTCAAAATTACATTTTCTTAAGTGTACTAAAGTTTACACTTTACTACAGCTTAGGAATTCATTGTTTGAACTATTCCTTTGTTCTGGTTTTTCAAACTTTTAGAACAAGTCTGATTTTGAAACCACCAAGAAATCAACTATACTGTGAAAGGTTCCATGCTTATTATTAATTTACATACTACAATATTACACTTAAGGGTATGAGGTTCATAAATAATAAAAGACTGGCTTGAGGTCAGGTAGATAATTAGAACCTAAATCCTGTAACCTCTTATTTACTGTTCTTTTGAGATGACCATTAAAACAGATATTTGAAACCTTTTAGGTTTTCCTGTCGGGGCTTAGGACTGTGGCTCTACCTTTCACATGATCAGTGTTCAGTAAATACTTGTTTAATGTTTGTTTGTTTGTTTGTTTTTGTTTTTATATTGATTTCAGAGAGGAAGGGAGAGGGGGAGAGAGAAACATCAATGATGAGAGAAAGAGACATTGATTGACTGCCTTCTACCGAGGGTCAGGCTTGCAACCCAAGCATGTGCCCTGATTGGGAAAACAGGCTCAATGAAACAGAGGATAGAATAAGTGAATTAGAAGATAAGGTAGGAAAAAACCACTCAATCAGAGCAGCAAAAAGAAAAAACACTTAAAAAGCATGAGGACAATTTAAGGGAACTTTAGGACAACATGAAGCAAAACAACATTTGCATCATAGGGGTAGCAGCGGGGGAGGAAAGTGAGCAAGGGATAGAGAACCTCGTGGAGTAAATATGAAAACTTCCCTAAGCTGGTAAAGGAGAAAGCCACACAAGTTCAGGAAGCACAGAGGGTTCCAAACAAGGAGAACCCACAGAGACCCACTCCACAACACATCATAATTAAAATGGCAAATGTTAAGGACAAAGAGAGAGTATTAAGGGCTGCAAGAGAGAGACCAGCGGTGAACTACAAGGGAACCCCCATAAGGTTGACAGCAGATTTCTTAACAGAAACACTTTAGGCCAGAAGGGAGTGGCATGAAGTTCTCCAAGTAATGAAAAGCAAGAACCTGCAACCAAGACTGCTTTATCCAGCAAGGCTGTCATTTAAAATTGAAGGTGAAATAAAGAGCTTCCCAGATAAAAGAAGGCTAAAGGAGTTCAGTACCACCAAACGAGAATTGCAAGAAGTGCTAAAAGGACTGCTTTAAGAAGAAGAAGAAATATTGAGAGGTACATCGGCTTAAAGGGGAAAAATGGCATTAAATAAGTATATATCAGTAGTAAATGGATTAAATGCTCCAATCAAAAGACATAGGGTAGCTGAATGGATTCAGAAAACAGGACCCATGCATATGTTGCCTACAAGAGACCCACCTGAGAGCAAAAGATTCACACAGGCTGAAACTGAAGAGATGGAAAAAATATTCCATGTAAATGGAAATGAAAATATTTGGAGTAGCAGTACTTATTTTTGACAAAATAGACTTCAAAATAAAGACCATAACGAGACAAAGAAGGTCACTACATAATACTAAAGGGATCCATCCAACAGGAGGAAATAACCCTTATAAACATATATGTACCCAATATAGGGCACCTAAATATATAAAAAAATTCCTTGGGTGACTTTATGGGGGAGATCGACAGCACACAATCATAGTGGGGGACTTTAACACTCCACTGTCATCATTGGACAGATCAAGAAGACAACAGGGAAACACAAACCTTAAATGACACACCAGATCTAATGGATTTAATAGACATTTACAGAACATTTCATCCCAAAGCAGCAGAATATACATTCTTCACAAGTGCACATGGAACATTCTCAAAAACAGACCACATGTTAGGGCACAAAACAAGTCTGCGAATTCAAGAAGAATGAAATCATATCAAGCATCTTCTCAGATCACAATGGCATGAAACTAGAAATCGACCAGTATAAAAAAAACACTCAGAAATACTCAAACACATGGAGGCTAAATAGCATGTTATTAAACAGTGAATAGGTTACCAGTGAGATCAAGGAAGAAATCAAAAACTTCCTGGAAAAAAATTAAACAGACAACAACCCCAAATCTATGGGACACAGTGAAAGCAGTCCTGAGAGGAAAGTTCAAAGCAGTGCAGGCCTACCTAAAGAAACAAGAAAAAGCTCTACTAAACCATCTAACACAACAACTAGAAGAATTAGAAAGAGAACAGCAAGAAAAGCCCTGAGGAAATAGAAGGAAGGAAATGATAAAGATCAGAGCAGAAATTAATGACGTAGAGACTAAAAAGACAATACAAAAGATCAGTGAAACCAAGAGCTGGTTCTTTGAAAAGATAAGATTGATGAACCTTTAGCCAGACTCACCAAGAAACAGAGAGGACAAAAATAAAATCAGAAATGAAAGAGGTGATATAACAGCTGACCCAACAGAAATACAAAGGATCGTAAGAAAATACTATGAGCAACTGTATCCAACAAACTGGACAACCTGGGTGTAATGGACAAATTCTTAGAAACATACAATCTTCCAAAGCTGAATCAGGAAGAATCAGAAAACCTCAATAAGCCAATAACAACTAATGAAATTGAAACTGTAATCAAAAAACTCCCAGCAAACAAAAGTTCTGGACTAGATGGATTTACAGGCGAGTTTTACCAAACATTCAAAGAAGAATTAACACCTGTTCTCAAACTATTCCAGAAAATTCAAGAGGAGGGAAAACTCTCAAGCTTTTTTTATGAGGCCAGCATCACCCTAATCCCAAAACTAGATAAAGACACACTACAAAGAAAGAAAATTACAGGCCAATATTCCTGATGAACATAGATGCTAAAGTCTTCAACAATACTGAAAACTAGATCCAGCAATACATGTAGCTTCTGCACAGCAAAAGAAGTCAGCCTCAACATACAAAGGAATCCCATGGTATGGGAGAACGTATTTGTCAAGGATGCATCTGATAAGGGGCTAATTTCCAAAGTGTACGAAAAACTCATACAAGTCAACGAAAGGAAGACAGACAATCCAAATAAAAAATGGGCAAAGGACCTGAATTGTGACCTCTTGGTTCAGAGGTCAATGCTCAACCATTGAGCCACGCCAGCTGGACACTTGTTTAATGTTTTATTGATTTATTTAGTATTTTATGAATTACTTATTTAACTTAAATTGGTTTTAGCTCATAATTGATACTAGTTACTAGTTTGAGGAGAAAAGATGGCTAAATACGTAATTACAATAAAATGCGATTAGTATTGCGATAATCTGTGTTCCTGGATGGCCACACTGTCTTTTTTATTTATTAATATATCAGCACTTAGGACAGCGCTTTACTCATAGTAAGCATTTAATAAAGATGTATTGAATGACTGAATGGAAATACGGCAGGGCCTCCCAGAGCACCGTATCATTTAAACTAAAACTTGAAGGAACTGTTGATGATTTACCTAGATAAAAAGTTGGGGAAGAACTGTTGTTAGCAGAAGAAATACAGTGGTACCTTTGGTTTCTAATGTAATCCATTCCAGAAGACCATTGGAGTTCTGAAACGTTGGAAAACCAAGGGATCAACAGCCAACAGCTAGGCCTCAGGATCTTGCACCCAGCTGAAGCAGTGCGGCATGTTCTACTTCTGAGGCGTGTTCGAAAACCGAAGCATTTACTTCGAGTTGATGGCGTTTGTAAACCGAAATGTTGGTCAATGGAGATGTTCGAAAACCGAGGTACCACTGTAGTACGTGGAAAGGGCGAGAGGTAAGAGAAAGGGAAGATCGGTGAAACTAAAAGAAATGTATGTTTTGAATATAGAGTTAGTTCTGCATGGAGTAAGCATGCAGGTAGTGGCTAGTGTTAAAAGATAAGACAGAGAGTAAGACTTGAGCTATTTTATTGAGGGTTTTATAAACCACTTTAAGGAGTTTGGGTTAGCTGAGTAATGAGACACCACTGAAAGAGTTTAAGTGTGAGGAAGTGATGTGATCAGGTCTGTGTTTTAGAAAAGGTCCCTAATTAAAATGTAGAATGCATTGGTGGAGAAACTAAATTGAATTGAGTGTGACCAGTTTGTACGGGCAGGATGCTGGCCTGACTTTAGAGTGGTGGTAGTTAAGGATAAAAATATATGAATGGATATGAGAGAGATTTAGACAACAGGATAGGTCAGCTTTGGAGATT
Source organism: Miniopterus schreibersii (assembly GCF_964146895.1). NCBI lineage: Eukaryota > Metazoa > Chordata > Mammalia > Chiroptera > Miniopteridae > Miniopterus > Miniopterus schreibersii. The sequence continues at coordinate 58,401,345 of NC_138109.1, read as the reverse complement.
AGTTATAATGGAATTGGGGACAGGAGAGTAAAAAAGGAGTTAAGGGTGCTATCCATGTTCCTGTCCTGGGAACTAGTTCTATATTCACAGATAGGATGTACTGAGTTTGACATAGCTCAAGACAGCTAAGAAGAAATTTCAGATAGCAGTTAGACACAAGAGACCTGTAACTTAAGAGTTATGAGAGTCATCAACATTAAATCTTCATAATATCTTGCAGATTTATTTTTTGTTCAGATATCTGTGTAAGATATTACAAAATATCTTTTATATGTTAAATATTCAGTTGACCTAAAGATTGTTGAAAATGACTTGCTCCATCTATATTTATAGCTGGTGTGTTTTTATTAGAGATTCTGTCCTCTGCTTATTCTTAATGAAATAAGATTTAATACCATTAATGAATAATTAATCATACTGCTGATGGCAACAGTCTTACCAAAGATGCTTGAATAGCTAAGGGCTTATTAAATGTGTTGTCTTGGATTTTCATTAATACTGTCTGATACTTAGTAGCTAAATATGAATTCTGATACTGTTTGATAATGCAGACATTTTCCAGCCTGAGTAACAAAGTTTAGGTTAAAATAGTCCTGAAGTCTTTTGTTTTGTTAATTCTCACCCAAGGATATTTCTTTCATTGATTTTTTTTTTTTTAGAGAGCATGGAATGGGGGGGAGGAGAGAGAGAAACATTGATGTAAGAGAGAGACATTGGTTGGCTGCCTCTCGTATGCTTCCTGACTAGTGCGAGGGATTGAGCTTGGAACCCGTGCATGGGTTTGGTGCATGGACAGTGCTCTAACCACTTAACCACACTGACCAGGGCAAAGTAGTCCTGAAGCCTAGGTTAATCACGATTCCGATTCAGCAAGTCATTAGGATAAAAGGTATATGTTACAGTAGGACATTGCCTACCTTGTTCGCTGTTGTATACAGTCATCATCTAGAGCAGTTCACAGGTATTCAAGCATTTGTTGAATAATCATTCAGTATTTACATATAATGTTTAATATTTAATCAAAATTTTTGTTTAGTGAAATGATAGCAGTGGCAGACAAGTTAGTCCTTTCAACTTAAAGGATTATACTTTTAGTCTATCAATATTTCCTCCCTTTAAGTTACCCTATAATCATTCATATTTGTACTGCCTACCTTCTCTATATTTCCTTCCCAACAAACAGATATATTTCACTTCCTAATAAGAAACATTTTTAATGGAATTATTAAAACATCTAATAAAAACATAATCACTTTGGATATTTTGTGTGTTCTGACATCACCATGTCTAAACTGGATTGATTAGTCGCCTCTACTCTCAAAACCTATTCTTGCTAGTACTCCATTATTTTGTTATCAAGATCAAAATCCCTCTGTATAGTTACACTGCTTATTTTCTGTCATAAAGATTCAGTCAGTTACTAGGTCTTTCATTTTATCAACATAGTGTATATTTATCTTTTCCATTCTCAGTGCTATTTTGTTTACTCCATTGCATTCATCTGTGAATGATATGTCTTTGCTCACTTCATTTTATTTGTGTAAGGATATTTAATTCAACTTTTTAGGAAGTGCCCAATTATATTATTATTCACTTGCTCAAAAAACATTAACAACTCTTTAACAGATAAATTTTAATTCTTACATCTTATAATCAAGAGCTTCCAGATTTATGTTCCAAACAGTTTTAACAGTTTCATCTCCTACTATTTTTTCAAGAAACATTTGCTGCAGCCTAATTGATTATCATTCCTTTTTTTAAAAATTCTGACACTTTCACCTTTACTCATATCTTTCTCACCAGTCTCATCCTCAGTTTATCTATACAATTGAAATTTAACCATCCAAAAAGTTCAGCTCAAATCTTGCCTGTCTTGAGGTGACATAGTTCCTAGGAAGTCATTTTCTCTCTACATCTTCTACAGTGATTATAAACTGAACCACCTGTTGGTTGAATGACTTAAAAGAGTGAGAAGATAGTAACATTAAATGTTAACTCCTACAGCACCCTCTGTAGTTGACAGGCTCTTACGTTATTTCGACTGAAAACTAAAACTGTTGTAACCTTAGATACTTTTAAACAAAAGTTTAGTGTTTACTTTTTCTACACTTGACAAGCAGATATTTTTTGCCCGATTGATTTAAAACCAAAACCATGATAAACCCAGATTTATTTTATTTAACATTTATAATAGTGCATACTATATTCCAAGCTTTGTTGTAAGTCCTTTATATAAGTATCTTCTCAATCCTCAGTTTTCAGATAAGGAAACTGAGATACAATGAGTTTAGTTGACCTACCAGTTCTGAGTTAGGATTTGGATCAGGTAGTCTAGCTTCAGAATCTGTAGTCTTAAAGACTGATAGTATTGCCTCTCATTAGAGCTGTAAAATAATTTAGCTATGAAGAGAAGTCATACAGGAAAAAAGCTATCATCAAATATATAGTCTTGCATTATTAAGGTTTTCATTTCTTCTTCACCTTCAGGCTATTTTGGAGCAAAGCTAGATACTTTATTGGTCCTCTCCTGACTCTCAGTGGTAATTTTAAAAAAACTTAATATTGATATACTTCATACTTAGAAAAAGTTTAAAATAAGCTTGCCTGTGTCTACCAAAACCTTTCCTAGAATTTGATAGGATTGATTTGGGAAGAATGAGTCTTCTAATCTATATATATATACCTCTCCATTTATTTACATCTTTGATTTCTTTCATCAGCATTTATAATTTCACCATACACATGTTTTACATGTTTCACTAAGTTTATACCTGAGTATTTTGTTTTCTTTGGGTTGATTATAAATAGCATTGTGATTTTAATTTCAGATTTTATATGTTCATTGTGAGTATATAAAAATGTAATTGATTTTTTTCTTTGAGATAAAATTCACCTAAAATAAACTATCAATTTTAAGGTATAAAATTCGGTGGCCTTTAAGATTTGTGATATTGTGCAACCATCATCTCTAACTAGTTCCAAAATATCTCATCATTCCAAAGGCGGAGACCCCTGTACCCATTAATCAGGCACTCCTCATTCCTTCCTCCTCCCAGCTCCTGGCAATTGCTAATCTGGATATCTTTCTGTTTATTTGAATTTATATGCATATATGCACAACACAAGAACATGGACAATGGTGGGGAGAGGGACTGGGGAGGGAGATGCGACGGAGTGGAATGGGTCATTGGGGAGAAAAAGGGACATTTGTAATATTTAAAAAAATAAAATAAAATCTACATTTAAAAAAAAAATTTCTTTCAGTAATATATTGTCGTTTCTAGTGCACAAATCTTTCATCTCCTTGGTTAACTTCATTCCTAAGTATGTTACTCTTTTTGATGCTATTATAAATGAAATTGTTTTCTTATAACAGTTTGTTTTTTTTTTGGTATTTTGAGTTTTCTGTATAAGGTCATGTTGTCTGAATAGAGATAATTTTATTTTTTCCTTTTTAATTTGAATGCTTTTATTTTGTTTTCTTGCCTAATTCTTGTTGCTGGGACTTCCAGTACTATGTTGAATTGAAGTAGTAAGAGCAGATTGCCTTGTTTTGTTCCTGATTTAGAGGAAAAGCTTTCAGTCTTTCACTGTTGAGTATGAGTTTAGCTGTGTGCTTTTCGTAAATGGGTTTTATTATGTTGAGGCCATTTCCTTTTATTCTTGATTTATTGAGGTGTTTTTTTAAAAAATCCTGAAATGTTATTGGATTTTGTCAAATGTGTTTCCTGCCTCAGTTGATGATCATGTTATTTTTGTCCATTTGTTAATGTGGTGTATTACATTGGTTGATTTTAATGTGTTAAACTATCCTTACATTTTGGGAATAAATCCCACTAGATCATGGTATAGTAATCCACTTAACATGCTGTTGAAGTCAGTTTGCTAGTATTTTGTTGAGGATTTTTACATCAGTATTCATCAGAGGTATTGGTCTCTAGTTTTCTTATGTTTTTTTTCTGGCTTTAGTATCAGTATTGCAGGTCTCAATGAATGAGGTGGGATATGTTTCCTCCTCCTTAATTTTTTGAGGGTTTCAAGAGAATTCTCCAGTGAAGCTGTCAGCCCTGGGAAGGTTTTCTTTTTTGGGAGGGTTTTGATTACTGCTTCAATCTCTTTACTAGTTATGTTTGTTCATACTTTTTTATTGCTTCATGAGTCAAACTTTATTGGTTGTATGTTGCTAGGAATTTATCTTTTTCTCCTTGGTTATTCAGTTTCTTTGGTGTGCAGTTGTTTATAGCATTCTCATAATCCTCCATTTCTATGGCATTGTTTGCAATGTCTCCTTTCATTTCTGATTTAGTCATTTGAGTCTTTTCGTTATTTTCTTAATCTAGCTAAAGACTTGCTAATTTTGTTGACCTTCTCACTGTTTTTTCTTTCTTTCTAATTTTTTGTTCACTAATTTGTTTATCTCTGCTCTAATCCTTACTATATCCTTCCTTCTCCTAACTTTGGGTTTGGTGTTCTTTTCTAATTTCTAGAGGTATAAACTTAGGTTGTTGATTTAAGAATTTTCTTATCTTTTAAAAGTAAGTATTATTAGCTATCTACTTCCATCACTGCTTTTATTGTATCTCACAAATTTTGGTATGTTGTGTTTTCATTTTCATATGTCTCAGGTATTTTCTAATTTCCCCTTTTTTCTTTTTTGCCCCTTTGTTTAATTTCCACATATTTGTGTATTTTTCAGTTTTCTTTATGCTGTTGATTTCTAGTTTTTCCCCATTGTGATCAGAAAAGTTATTTCTGTCATTTCAGTCTTCTTGAAATTGTTACAGCTTGTTTTGTGGCCTAACATGTAGTCTATACTGGAAAATTTTTATATGCACCTGTGAAGAATATATATTCTGCCATTGTTGGGTAGGTTATTCTGTATATGTCTGTTAGATCCAATTGGTCTATAGTGTTCAAGGCCTCTATTTTCTTACTGGTAAAATGGTTCTATCCATAACTGTTTTCTTTTGTGCTTAATAGATCTTTTTGTTCATCACTTTGATTTCCTTCTCATTTCTTTTTGTGTTAATTTTCCAGTTATTTTCTTGTGTTTACCTCGGTGATTACAATTAGTATCTTAAGCTTATATATAATAAGCTAGTTTGATTGAACACCAACTATGTTTCAATAGTGTAGAATGTCCTTATACAGTTTCATGCCTCCTTTGTTTTATTGTTACCGGTGCATGTTACATTCTTATACAATAATACTGTTTTTTATACTTAACTATGATGTTTGTTTCCTTTACTTGCCTGCATTGTTTTTATTTCCTTTTATGTCTTTGAGTTACTATCTAGTATTTTTATTGCAGCCTGAAGGAATTCCTTTAACATTTCTTGTGGTGCAGTTCTAATAGTGGTTAACTTTCTCAGCTTTTGTTTATTTGGGACTGTCTTAATTCCACCTTCATTTTTGAAGGATACTTTTTCTGGGTATAGAATTCTTGGTTGCCAACTTTTTTTTTTCTTTTTCTTTTAAATATATCTTTATTGATTTCAGAGAGAGGAAAGGAGAGGGAGAGAGAGAGATAGAAACATCAATGATGAGAGAGTCCTTGATCGAGCCCACAACCCGGGCATGTGCCCTGACCAGGAATCAAACCCTGATCGCCTGGATCCTAGGCTGACGCTCAACCGCTGAGCCACGCCCAGCCGGGCGCCACCTTTTTTCTTTTAGCAGTTTATAACTATGTGAATGCCTTCTGGCCTCCATGGTTTCTGGTGAGAAATTAGCTTTTAATATTATTAAGGGTCTCTGTTGTATTCGGTAGGTTGCTTCTGTACTTCTGCTGTTATTATTTATTCTTTGTCTTTGGGTTTCAACAGTTTTATATTAATGTGACTTAATCTTTATTTCTGCATTTATCCTCCTTGGAGTTTGTTGAGTTTCTTTAATGTTTAGATTTATGTCTTTTTTTAAATCAAATTTTGGATGTTTATGGCAATTATATTTTGAAATATTTTTTCTGCCTCTTGCTCTTTCGACTCATTATAAATATACTGGTACACTTGATGGTGTCTATAGGTCTCTTAGGTCGTGTTTATTTTTCTTAATTTTTGTGGGTTTTTTTACTCTTCAGACTGCATAATTTCAGTTGACCTACTTTCATGTTCACTGTTTCTTCTGCTTGCTCAAATATACTTTTAAAACCCAATCATTTTAATTATTGATATTTCTTATATTGAGACATTATTCACCTGGCTTCCTTTAGTTCTTTCACTGTGATTTCTATTATTTCTAAGTATATAGTAACACTCAATTTAAAGGCTTTATGTAATAATTTCCATGTCTGTGCTTCTTCAGGGACAATTTCCATTGATTCCCCTCCCCTCCCATGAATAGGACATACCTCCTTCCTTCTTTGCATGCCTTGTAACTTTTTTTCTTGAAAAACTGGATCTTTTGAATATTATAATGTGGCATCTCTGGAGAACCCTCTCCTTAGGGTTTCTTGTTACTTGCTTTGATTTGTAGTTGTGACATTTCTAAATTTTTTAAAACTATATTTTTGTCATCTGTCTTTGAAGTCTTTGTTCTTTTCGTTGTGGTCACCTAGCAGTTCGACGGAAATTTTTTTAAATGCCTGGGGAGAAGACTAAAGGAAGGGAGTGAGGAAGGGAGGAAAGAAGGATAAGAGAGGAGAGGAAAGAAAAGAAAAAAGTTTAAGGGAAAAAAATATCATTCCATGCATTGCAAATTGACTTTTTGGTTGGGCCCTCCTTCACTTCTTAGCCAGGTTACTTACAACTCTGCCTTAGCCTTTTCTTTCTGCTTGCATTGAGTCTAAAAATTAATCAGAGGTGGAAGCTAAGGATATTTTTTCTAGTCTTTTCTGAGCAGGCCCTAGGTCATGGGCAGGAATTTCTAGACTTTCTATTCTATACACAAGCTTTTCAAAGCCTTCATTCACCAAAGTACCCCTTTTCCCAGCTTTTCCTCCCAATCTTTCTAACATCCTCTGCTTCACTGCTTTTTTGTCCTGAGACAGGCATGTATGTGCATTTTGTCAGTCCTTCATTGAACCCCCAGACAGGTCAAAACAAGGTTAGCACTGCTCTCTCTGGAACCAGGTCCTCATTAACAAGAATGTTGGCCGATGTCTTTTTTACTTTTGTTGTACTGTACAGGGGGTTAGAGCTCAAGTTAAAATGCCACAAGGCTTTTGTACCATTTTTAAGTGGCTTTTTTCTTGATTTAGCATTTTCTTGGTGCTGTAAACCTTTTTACTGTTCTCTAGAGTTTGGACAAAGTTGCTTCTGAGATTTTTTGCTCTTTATTCCAGTTTTCTTTGGAGGGACAGATTCTTTTAGTTTCCCTACTATATTTGTCAGTTTTCCAGAGACACAGAACCAGTAGATTGTGTATGTATGGAATGATATTTATTTTAACGAATTGACTCATGGTTAAAACGGAGGCTGTCAAGTCCAAAGACAGTGTGAGCTGGCAGGCTGGAGACCCAGAGAAGAGCTGATGCTGGATTTCAAGTCCAAAGGCTGTCAGGCTGAAGACATAGAAAAGATGTTGGAGTTCATGTTTGAAGGCCATTTGCTGCAGATTCCTTCTTGTTCAGGGGAGGTCAGTCTTTTGTTCTATTCAAGTTTTCAACTGATTATATGAGGCCGACACATTATGAAGGGCATTCTTTGGAATTTTCCAGTGAAATCATCTTGGCCAAGATATTTCCTTTTTTGGGAGTTTTACAATTCTAAAATTTAGTGTTCTGGGCCATAAAAGATTAATTTCATATTAAGGAAGTTGTGCTCAGTTGTGTTTTTCAAGATATTGGGCCACTTTATCCAAATTGTTAATTTATGTCTAGTTGTCTGTTTCATTATTAAATTGGTAGTTTTTATTTTTGTCAGTCTTGCTAGAAGCTTATTTTACTTTTTCCAAGCTTTTTAAGTGATTTTTTTTCACTGTTGTTATTCTGTTTTCAATTTTATTTATTCTACTCGTATTTATTTACTCCTTTCTCCTTGCTTTTGGTGTATTTTGCCATTCTTTTTCTATTGTTATGCAGTGTTTCTCTTCTCAAATGTAACATTTCATGCTATAAATTTCCCTGTCAGCATTGTTTTAGCTGCATTCCTCATATTTTAATAAGTTATATTTTCATTTTTATTAAGTCCTCTTGTGGGCTTTTTTTGAGATTTTACAAGGCATGGATTATTTAGAAGTGTGTCAATTTTCAGTTGATAGAAATTTTCATGTTTTTTTTTTTCCTATTGATTTATAATTTATTTCATTATGGTCAGAGAACATACTCTTTATCAAACTGAAAGGTTACCATTCTTTTCAGTTTGTTCAGGTTTGTTTTACTGCTGTGGATATTGTCCATCTTCATAAGTATTTATTTCATGGGCACTTGAAAAGTGTTTTCCTCTGTTGCCGGGGGGAGTGTTCCGTAAATGTCAATTAGATTTTATTGGTAGATTGGGTTCAGATTTTTTAATATTCTTGCTTATGTTCTGTGTAGTAGTTGTATCAGTTGCTGAGAGAAGTGTGTTAAAAGTCTCCAACTATAGTTGTGGAATCACCTGTTTTTCAGCTATATCAGTATTTGATAGTATATTTTGTAGTTCTCTTGTTTGGTATGTACACATTTAGGATCATTATGTCTTTCTGGTGGGTTGATTCTCCTATCATTATTTAATGTCCCTCTTAGTTGCTATTAATTTTCTTTTTTCTGAAGTCTACTTTACCAGAAATTAATATAACCGGCCACTCTTGGACTCTTTTTAAAATTAATAGTATATACTTTTTTCATACTTTTATTTTTATCCCATCATTGAATTTGAAGTGCCTTGTAAGCTGCATTTAGTTGAGTTGTGTTTTTTCTCCACTCCGCTGTTTTCTTTCTTTTGATTGATATATTTAGACCAAATACATTGAAAATAATTTTTGATATGTTTCCTCTGGTTGTCATTCTTCTGTATTTCTTTTTTTGCCTTCTTGTACGTCACTTTAAGGATTACATTATTATTTGTGGGTAGGTGTGTTTTTTTAGTGTATATCTCTAATTTTTAACATATCACCTGAGTATATGTTTGTTTGTTTTTAAATTAATTTGAGAGAGAGAGAGAAAGGGAGGGAGAGGGAGAGACAGGGAGAGAGAAACATTAATCAGTTGCCTCCTTCCTGTACATACCCTGACCAGGAATTTAACCCACAACATTTTGGTTTATGAGAAAACTCTTCAACCAACTGAGCCACCCGACCAGGCATCTCTAATAGTTAGTGGTTTCTCTGGATGTGAAAATATACATATGTTTCCATAATTGCTTTTAAAAATTAAATACCTAGGAATAAATTTAACTATGGTTGTAAGAGACCTGTACTTGGAAACTTATAAGACACTGAAGAAAGAAGTTGAAGAAAATACCAATAAGTGGAAGCATATACCATGTTCATGGATAGGAGTAATTAACATCGTTAAAATTTCCATACTACCCAAAACAGTGTACAGATTCAGTGCAATTCCTATTAAGATACCAATGGTGTATTTCACAGAACTAGAACAAATGCTCCAAAATTTATATGGAATCACAAAAGACCCTGAATAGCAACAGCAATATTGAGAAAGAAGAACAAAGTTGGAGGAATTATGCTACCTGATATCAAACTATAATACAAGGCCATAGTAATGAAAACAGCATGGTACTGGTATATATAGATCAGTGGAAAAGAAGAGAGAGCCCAGAAATAAACCCATGCCTTTATAGTCAATTAATATTTGACAAAGGAGGCAAGAACATGCAATGGGCTAAAGATAGTTTATTCAGTAAATGGTGTTGGAACAATTGGACAGATATGTGCAAAAATATTTTTTCTGTATCTCCTTGGGCAAGAGAAATAATAGAAAAAATAAATAGGACGACATTAAACTAAAAAGGTTTTGCACAGCAAAGGAAACCGTCAACAAAATGAAAAACCCACTTAATGGGAGAACATATTGCTGATACATTTGATAAGGGTTTAATATACAAAATTTATAAAGAACTCATAAAACTCAACACCAAGAAAGCAAACAATCCAATTAAATGGGCAAAGGACTTGAATAGACACTTCTCCAGAGAGGACATACAAATGGCCAATAGACATGAAAAGATGCTCAACATCACTAATCATCAGAGAAATGCAAATTAAAACCATAATGAAATATCACCTCACACCTGTCAGAATGGCTATCATCATTAAGTCAACAAGTATTGAGGATGTGGAGAAGAGGGAATCCTTTTGTGCTATTCATGGGAATGCAGATTGGTGTAACCACTGTGGAAAGCAGTATGGAGTTACCTCAAAAAATAATAATGGAACTGCCTTATGACCCAGCAGTTCCACTTTCGGGAATTTATCTGAAGAAACCCAAAACACGAATTTGAAAGAATATATGCACCCCTGTGTTCAATGCAGTGTTACTTACAATAACCAAGATTTGGAAGCAGCCCAAGTGTCCACCAGTAGATGAGTGGGTAAAACAACTATGATACATTTACACAATGGAATACTACTTGGCCGTAAAAAGGAAGGGCATTTTACCCTTTGCAACAGCATGGATGGACCCAGTGAACATTATGCTAATTGAAATAAGCCAGCCAGAGAAAGACAAGTACCATATGATTTCACTCATATGTGGAATTTAATAAACAAACTGAACTGCAAAGCAAAATAGAGACAGGCTCATAGATAGCAGGCAGACAGCTCTGGTTGAGGGTTGTTGGGGAAATGGAGGGATTAAGCAAAAAAGGGAAAGAACTCATGGACAACAGTGTGGTGATTGCATGGGAGAGTAGGGTGGGTGGATGTGGAAGAGGGTATGGGGGTATAAATGGTGATGGGAAAAAAAAATATATATATATATACATATGTGACTTGCTAAGTCTACTGGTCTCAACATTTTACCACTAGGAATGAAGTCTAGAAACCTCACCCTCCTTGCCTTCTCTTTACCTTCCTCACTTTTAAACATCGTTGTCTTGATTATCAGTTGATAAAATTGCCTCAGTAATCAAAGATAATTTTTAAAGCTTATATGAAAAGCATTCTTGCTATTTTTTTTATTCATACGTGTATTCTTTTTATTGTTTCTTCTTATGTTCAAAGATCTTTTCTTTTATCCTTTTGTAATTGAAGAGCTTCCTTTTGCCAACTTTATGGTTGGTCTGCTAATGTCAAATTTTTTTAGCTTAGTTTTTCTTTGTTTGAGAATGTTTTTCCTCTTTATTCCTGCAGATTTGTTTCACTGGATGTAGAATTCGCAGTTGACCGGTCTTTTCCTTCAGCACCGTGTTACTTCTTTCTGATTTCAGATGGGAAACATGCTATTATTCACATTAGTTTTTCTCTATAGATGATATGCCATTTCCTCTGGTTAATATTAAGACTTTTTCTTTGTTTTTAGCTTTCAAAAATTTTAATTATAATGTGTCTTGGTGTGGATTTGGTTAGGTTTTCCCTGTATAGAGTTCATTCAGCTTCTTACATTTGTAGTTTTGTGTCTTTCACCAAATTTGGGGGGTTTTCAGTCATAACTTCAAATGTTCTGTCAGCCTGACTTTTCTTTCTCCTCTCCTTAGACTCCAGTGATATGAGTGTTGGAACTTTTGTTATTTTCTCACAGCTCCCAAAGGCTCTATTCTTTTTTAGCCTCTCTTTGTTGTGTAGATTGAGTGAATTCTATTGTTTTGTCCTCACACTAATTTTGACCTCTGTCATCTTTGTTCTCTACTATTGAGTTCATCCAACAACTTTTTGAAAATTTGTTGCTATATCTTTTATTTATATAACTTACATTTGCTTCTTTTTTTAGTTTCTTTGTATTTGCTTAGAAATTTTATACATACATAAATTTTAAATTTTCTTAAATTTAAGAAAAGTTGTAATGCTTATTGAATCATTTTTATAATGATTATTTAAAACAGTTATCAAATATAGTCTAATATTTGATATTTCTCTTTCTTGGTGTCAAGTGATTGTCTTATTAAAGTTGTGATTTTCCTGATTCCTGGTATGACAGGTGATTTTTCTATTTCATTCTGTATTTTTGGCTATTTTGGGAGATTCTGGATGCTAAAAATTTGTTTTTGTTTTAACAAGTATATACTTATTCAAATATAGTGTGCATATTTTGGCCTACTTTTGTGGGCTGTGGTTTCAGTGTCAGTTTAATTATATGAATATTGTTTTTATTTACTTTATGTATTTCATGCCCCTGAGGCTTTCCTTGGTCCCCTGCTGGTGCTGCTGTAGGGATTGGAAGATGCGTCCCCATACCAAGCCACCTGTTCCCTTTAAGTGAGGGAAGGTAGTCTCTGGTGATACAAAGAAGATTTTCTGGATTTGGTGCTTGTTGTGGTGGGATCTCCTTCCTGATGTTCCCCATCTACACACTAATTACTTCTGGGTGGGGGAAGGCAATCTCTCACCTGGCAATAAAGGATAGTGCTTTTATTATCAGCAGAGCCTCCAATTGATACCTCTTGCTGCTTCTGCTAAGCATATCTGATTGGGACTACAGATCGGTCTAGGGAAGGAATGAGCCTACTTGGGCTACTTTCTGGTGCCTTATTGGAAAACAATGGGCCTGGTTAACCTTCTGTTGAGTACAGAGTCATAAGGTATCCTTCCACTATGCTTCAGTCCCAAGGTAACTAAAAAGTTCATCTTCCTCTTGACTTGTTTCAGATTTCTCCTTTGATTATCTTTTGTGTTATTCCTGGTTTTATAGTTTTAATGAGCAGGAAGATTTAAGTCTAGACCAAAAGCACCATGATTACAATCCATGTTAATTACTATATTTTATTCTGTATAAGATTATTTTCATAAAAATCATCAGTTTTAAAATCTTTAAATGATTTGCCTTTTAAAATATAGCATATGTAATTAGTTGGTATACCATGAATATAGCATCTGTTAGAGAGTGATAATTTTCTAATGTTCTAAACAACAAAGGTGACTTAGATGAGAATAATTTGCCTGTTGTTTTATGGTAAGGCTTTGAAAAGATGTAAGAAATTTTACACGTGTAAATTTTAGTTTAATTTTATATATAACAGTAATAAAACCTCCATTGTAAATATTTACTTGTCCAGTTCTTCCTATCTCTTATATTATGCCTAACTAGTTTTAAGTGAATTATTAGGAAATGGAAGAAAGAACAAAATGCCTGGAAGGAAATTATACTCTATTAAATTCTTAATGCAAAAATGACTGTAAAACAGTTGTTTTTCAAGTGGCTTTTCTCACACAGTCAAACCTGTCACAAGTAAGCAGGTGCAATAAATCTATTGGTTAAAGAAATATTTCTGATTTCTACCATTGGCTTTCTTTGAAGAGCTCTACTTTAGTAGTATCTCTGCAGTTTTATTACCTATTATTTACACCTACAAGTGGTGATGTTGACAAGGATTTCAAAACATTTGTTTCTAGGTACATATGTGGCCTGGAGGGATGTTTGGCCATTGAAATATTTGAATTTCTGGAATATTTGAGAATTTGTGAAGTGTTTTTATTTTTAATTTATCTGTATTGTTGAAAGTATTACAGATGTCCCATTTCCCCCCCCCCCCATTGACCCCTTCCACCTCCATTCCTGCCCCCTCCCCAGGCCTTCACCCCATTATTGTCTGTTCCATGGGTTATGCATATATGCACGTAAGTTCTTTGGTTAATCTCTTCCCACCCCCCACTCCCCACCCTCCTTCCTTCTTCCCTCTGAAATACGACAGTCTGTCGCATGCTTCAGTGTCTCTGGGTCTAGTTTGTTTGTCAGTTTCTTTTGTTCATTAGCTTCTTCTTAAAGAAGACCCTTCAACATTTCATATAATACTGGTTTGGTGGTGATGAAATCCTTTAGCTTCTTCTTGTCTGTGAAGCTCTTTATCTGACCTTCAATTCTAAATGATAGCTTTGCTGGGTAATCTTGGTTGTAGGTTCTTGCTTTTCATCACTTTGAATATTTCTTGCCACTCCTTTCTGGCCTACAAAGTTTCTGTTGAGAAATCAGCTGACAGTAGTATGGGTGCTCTCTTGTAGGTAACTAACTGCTTTTCTCTTGCTGCTTTTAAGATTCTCTCTTTGTCTTTAACCTTTGGCATTTTAATTATGATGTGTCTTGGTGTGGGCCTCTTTAGATTCCCCTTGTTTGGGACTCGCTGTGCTTCCTGGACTTGTAGGTCTATTTCTTTTACCAGGTAAGGGAAGTTTTCTGTAATTATTTTTTCAAATAGGTTTTTAATTTCTTGCTCTCTTTTTTTCTCCTCCTGGTATCTCCATAATGTGAATGTTGGTATGTTTGAAATTGTTGTTTTATGGAGTCTTCATTATATAGGCATGATCTGTTATTAACTCAAGGTTTAGTCCTTTTTCCTCCCTGAGGATTGGGGGCAGGGGCTTAAAAGTTCCAAGTTTTTAATCATGGCTTGGTCTTTCTGGTGACCAGTCCCCACCCAGGTGCCCATCAAGAGTAGCCTAATGAGAACAAAAGATACTCTTATTGCTAAGGAAATTCCAAAGGACTTAAGAGGTCTCTGTAAGATTTTCCTATCATTCAGGAAATTACAAGGTAAGTTTTAGGTGCACTTTGTTAGGAACCAGGGGCAGAGATCAAATATGTATTTATTATATGTCACAGAATTCCTTTTATATTCAGGATATTAACCCCTTGTCAGATATGATTTACTAATATATTCTTCCATTCCATAAGTTGCCTTTGCACTCTTACTATGTCCTTTAATTCAGAGAAGTTTTAAAGTGAACAAAACATTAGTCTCTGCCCTCAAAAAACTTTTTAGTAGTGAGAGAGAAAACAGATAATCAAATAACTATAATCTGTAAGTACCATAAGGAAAAATAAAACCAGAGAGGGAGATAAAAAGAGAGCTGTTTATTTAGGATAGGATGGTCTAAGAAGAACTGAGAAGGAGATAGTTGAAACTGAAGGGAACTGATTTATACATACATTGGAGGAAGACTTCTAGGCGGAGAACATTACTTGGGGCCTGGTCAAGGATTTGCAAGGAGGCCAGTGTGGCTGGGGTACAGTGAAGAGGAAGACTGTTAAGGAGACAAGGTATAGGACTAAATGCATTTGTATGGCCATGAACTATATAACACTTATTACATACACACACACACACACACACACACACACACACACACCCTAAAATTTAGTTATTTCTTTGCCCTGTAGTAGTTCATGAAATTAAAATAGCATTATTTGGGTTCTAGACCCAATTTCAATGTGTTAGTGAAGGTTTCCCCCACACCACCAAGCAGTTCTCCAGACACGAGCTGGGTTTCTTACAGTCCACCCCAATTCTGAAACTGTCCATCAGCATCAGATTCCACAGGTTAAGGGTTTAGTCCTACAAGACTCACCATCACCCCACCTCCAACCTCTGTCAGATGGCAATCACAAACCCAAGTTTTTACCTGTCCTTCTGACCAACTGACTCTAAGTCGAATGTTCCCTTGACCCCTTCCTTTGGTTCATTTAATTTGGTAGAGTGGCTCACAGAATTCAGGAAGCTCATTACTCACTAGAATACCAGTTTATTATAAAAGGATATAACTTGGTAATAGTGAGATGGAAGAGATGCATAGGGCGTGGTGTGGGGAAAGGGCATAGAACTTTTCGTGCCCTCTCCAGGCGCGCCACTCTTTCTGCACTTCTGTGTGCTCACCAAAACAGAAGCTCTCAACTCTGTCCTTTTGGGGTTTTATGGAGGTTTTATTATGTAGGCACGATTGATTAAGTCATTGTCCATTGGTGATTGATTCAACCTACAGTCTCTCCTCTTGATGGAGAACAGATGAGTGGGACTAAAAATTTCAACCCTCTAATCACGTGGTTCTCTCCTTTGGCAACCAGCTTCCATTCTTAGGTGCTTTCCAAAACCCACTCCATTAACATTAAAAAAGACACCTTAGTAGCTCTCCTCATATAGAAAATACCCAGGGTTTTGGAGCTCAACACTAGAAAATGGGAGGAAGACCGAATATATGTTTCTTATTATAAATCACAATATCAAAAGTATTCTGTCATTTCAAGAGCTATTTTTGTTTTCTTTTTTTTAATGTATCTTTATTGATTTCAAAGAGAAAAGAAGAGGGAGAGAGAGAGATAGAAACATCAATGATGAAAGAGTCATTGATCAGCTGCCTCCTGACCACCCTTGACTGGGGATCGAGCCCGCAACCCGGGCATGTGCCCTGACCGGGAATCGAACCCCAATTGCCTGGATCCTAGGTCGACGCTCAACCGCTGAGCCACGCCTGGCCGGGCTTGTTTTCTTTTTAAATAAGAAAATTACAGTCTTCTCAAACATATTCAAATATAGAAAGGTAGTGTTACTGCTTGAATTGTCACCCCCCCCAATCCCAAATTCAAGTCCTAATGCCCACAGTACCTCAGAGTAGCACCCTGTTTGGAGATAGGGTCTTTACAGAGGTAATCTATTGAAAGGTGGGCCACAGGATGGGGCCATAATCCAGTTATGACTGGTGTTTTCCTGAAAAGGGAAAATTTGGACACAGACATACATAGAGCAAAGACAGTTTGAAGAGACATAGAAGATGATCTACAGGTGAAGGAAAAGCCTGGAACAGATCCTTTCCTACTCTCCTCACTGCCTCTACTTAAAGACTGTAACACTGTTATTAAACCTTCAGGTCTTTCGCTGTGTGTGTTTTTTTTTTTTAATCCTTACCCAATGATATTTTTTCCATTGCTTTTTAGAGAGAGTGGAATGGGGGAAGGGAGAGAGAGGCAGAGAGAGAGAGACAGAGATAGAAACATCTATCTGAGAGAGACACATCCATTAGTTGCCTTCCACTCTCATGCCTGCCAGGGCCGGGGATTGACCCTGTAACTGAGGCACATGCCCTTGGACAGAATAGAACCCAGGACCCTTCAGTCCTTGGGCTGACACTCTACTGAGCCAGACCAGCTAGGGCTGTTTCATTAATTTCTAAGGCAACTTAAAGTCTTTTAAGAAAATATGGAATTAAAAAACAACAAGCAACACAAAGTAAGCACTACAGCATTATATTCATAGTTTCTTGTTTCTAAGAAAAATTTAACATTGAAACTATAAGTCCATCATAGTAAAACATAAACACTTCTTTTACAAAAGATTGATCTCTTTTTTGTTTTTAAACTTTTGTACCAAGCTATTTTAGTGTTATTTACTTAATTTATTTAAAGATTGATTTCATTTCAATATTGTACTCCAGTGTAATTTTTTCTATTGCTTTAGAATGGTATTTTGGAATCGGGGGGAGAGGTGGATGGGGGACATCTGTAATAGAGTCAACAATTAAAAAAAAAAGCATAAGAAGCAAAAAAATTGTATTTTGGAAAAAGAATTTGCTACCACTTGGTGGCACTACGTGGCTTAAAAATGAATCAGAAGGTGCTGTTTTACATAAATGATTAAGTTCAGAGGGGATCTGTTTGATACTAAGCAACTTAATATTATAAATGTTTCATTCTGATTTTGTATATAAAATAGTAACTGGTGTACAAGTGAATTTTATTAAAATGTCATATGGAATATATTAAGTTTTAGTTTGGAGAGGGAAGCATACAAATTTTTGATATAAATAATTTATATTCTGCCTTAATCCTCTTTGTTTCTAAATGTCAGAAAAAATAATTTTGATATTAGAAACAAACATCTTCAACTTTTCTTTAATATTAATGTTTTCCATGATGTGTATTTTATTTTTTCTTATATAAAGCTAAGATTTTTCCCCCCAGGTGATCAAAGTAAATGGAACATACAGGTTTAAATGTATTTTATTATGTCTTCTCATAGCATTCTGAAACTCAGACAGTCATTTTATTTATTTTAATTAAACAAGGGATCCTGAAGTGTAGGATGTGGAAAATTATTATGTCCCCAGACGTGACTTTAATAGCTAAAGTATTTGTAATTATTGATTTCTAGGTTTCATGTACAGCATATAAAATGTCTTTTTTAAGAGCTGGAATATAATACGTAAGGAAAGTACACAGAGTATAAGTATAGAGCTCAGTGACTCACCATAAAGTAAACACTCCATGACCACCACACATCAAGAAATAGAATACTGCCAGCAACCCAGAAACCCAGTTTCCTTTCCCAGCCATTCTTCTTTTCCTATTTCCTGGAGTAACCACTGGCCTGACTTCAAAAAATATAGCCTTTTTTTAAAAAAACTTGCTTTTGGGCTTTTATATAAATATAATTATATAGTAGTATTTTTTGTCTCTGCTTAACTTGCTTAGTAGTGTTATGTTTAGGAGATTCATGAATGTTCTTACAAGTTGCTGTAGCTGATTTGTACATTTTATCACTATCTTTTTTACTGTTGGATATTTGAATTAAATAATGCTGTCATGAACATTCTTGTACATGTTACTTGGGGCACGTGTATAACATGTATGTTGAGTATATACAAGGAGTAGAATAGCTGGGCCATTGGTGTATATGTGTTCAAATTTAGAAAATAACACAAGAATTGTTTTCAAAGTGGTTGTACCTATCCCATCAACAGGATATGAGAGTTCCTATTGCTCTGTATTCTCACCAACACTTGGTATTAATAGCTTCTTTAATTTTAGCCTTTCTGGAGGATGCATTTCATTGATTCCAAATGAGATTTAGTACTTTTTCATAAATTTATTGGCTTTTTGGACATCCTCTTTTGTGAAGTCTTTTCCCCTCCCCCTCTGGCATTTTTTGTTACTACTATTGAGTTTTCTATATTACTGACTTACAGGAGTTAACATGTTTTATGGATATGAGCCCCCTTTTTCTGTTGGGGTTTCTGTCCATTTTCTTTTGTTTTTAGGAGATTTTTGTATGTGCTAGATATAGCCCTTTGTTTAGTTAACTCTTGTTGGAAAAATCTATCCCACTTTCGCTTGATTGTCACCTGATAAATATTCTTGATGAAAGGAAGGTCTTAATATTAATGTAGTTCAAGTTACTGTTCTTCAAAATTAATGCTTGTTGTGCCCTGTTTAAGAAGTCTGCGTGCTCCAAGGATATGAAGATATTTTCCTGTGTTATCTTCTAGAACAGTGATTTTCAACCGTTTTCATCTCATGTCACACATAAACTAATGACTAAAATTCTGCAGCTTACCAAAAATATATTATTTGTCTATCTGGCAAAAAATACGTATAATTTTGATTTCAGTCACACCAGACAACTGTTGTTGTGTTGGCTCTTGTCATTTTTTTAATTTGATAATCTAAAGGAAATGAGGTCAGTGCCCCTAACTTATTGGTCAGGTATTGCATGTTTTAAAAATTCTTGTACACCAGCTGAAAATTGCTGTTCTAGAGCAGTGGTTCTCAACTAGAGGCAGTTTCCCATTCCCTCATCCTACACCTTTGACCCCTGGGTGGGACTTTTGACAGTGTTCCAAGACATTTTTAGTTTTCACAACTGGGTAGGTAGAGTACTCTTGGTCTAGTGGGTTGGCTAGGGATGTTGCTAAACATCCTATAGTGTACAGAATACTAAGCATTCCACAATGTACAAAACTCACCTAGCCCAAAGTATCACTAGTGCTGAGGTTGAGAGACACTTTCCTAGAGGATTTATTACTTTGCTTTCTATTTTCTACCTAGAACTGATTAGTGTATATTTTGTATATTGTTTATTGTGTACTTAGATTTACCTTCTACCTAGAACTGATTCTGAGTATTATGTGAAGTGTAGAGGTCATCTTTTCTTTATATGGATGTACATTTTATGCAGCACCATTTATTGAAAAGTTTGTCTTTCCACTATTCTACAGTATCACCTCTGTCATCTATCAAGTGACCATATACACATGGGTCTTTTTCTGGGCCCTTATATTTTTTCTATTTGCCTGCTTCACGTACTCTTGCACCAAAACCACAGTTTTAATTTGCATGCCTTTTCCACTTTGTTGTTCTTGACTCTGTACTTTCATATAAGTTTTTATAGTCACATTGTTAGTTTTACAAAAATTGAATCTATTAATTTGAGATGGAGTTGACATCTTTATGATATTAAGTCTTCCAATCCATGAAGACATATCCTTTTATTATTTAGATCAGTGAGTCTCAAACTGTGTTCTCAAGACCCATTCAAATTCTTAGGGAGTTTATTTGGTTATATTGTTATTTCTCAACCTCGGCACAATTGACTTTTTGGGCCAGATAATATTTTGTTTGGGGGAACAAGAATATTCCATTAAATGTTAACATAACATAATGTGAAAACTGTACTTTCCAAAACAAAGTTTAGTTTAGAGAAGAGTGGCACTGTTTTGCATTTTTGCAAATCTCTTTTTTGTCTAGCTTAATGGAAGATAGTTGGATTCTCATATCTGCCTCTGCTTTAATCTGGGATATCACAAGTCTTATTGTGGACAACTTTACTGTATACTTGTAAGAAAATGAGAGTGGAAAAGGCAAATATGGCCTTAGTATTATTATGAAAATAGTTCTTATTTTGAGGATTTCCCTAATAGGGTCTTGGGGACTCCAGTGCTCTGCAGACCGTGCTTTTGGGAACTGCTTTGCAACATGTATCCTTGACCTATAAGAGCTTAATTATTTCATATCTTTCCAGACAATGCAAGGAACCTAAAAATGCTTTAATTCCATTCATTTCCTCCCCTTATCCTTGGCTCAATTTATTTACTATAATGCTCACGTAGTTTTAACCATATGTATTTTAATTTTCATAAGACATCATTGTTGTCATTATTTTAAATTTTTCCACATAGTAACCATTTTTATCACTTTTTATTCCTTCCTATATCTTCACTTCTCCATCTGCAATAATTTCTATTTCTTTTTTTGAAGAACACCTTTTAGTATATTCTTTGGTGTAGATTGGTGCAGAGAAATTCTCTTAGTTTTTGTTGTCTGGTCATGTTCTGTATTTTACCTTCACTTTTGAATGATAGTTTTTTACTGGCTAGAATTCTGGATTGGCCGCTATTTTCTTTTAACAAGGAAATTATCCCTTTGTGTTCTGTCTTCTGTTGTTTCTGTTGAGAAATTGTTAGTTTTGTCAATGTCATCCAGCCAAAAGACCAGCAAGAACACCTGTAGTTGAACAAGTTTACTTGTTACAGAGGAATTTTTTACACTGTAGGTAGCCTTTGTCTTATAAGAGGGTCTTAGGAACACCCTCTTATAGGATTTGGACTTTGGTTGGGTAATTTTAGAGAGGGTCTAAGGAAGTAGAAGTTTGTTTGAATTGAATGTTGTCAGAATATGGGGCCGTTTTATGATGCCAATTCTTCCTTTTATTTGAGGTGAAGTTCACATAACATACATTAATCATTTTAATTGTACAATTCAGTGGTATTTAGTATATTCACAATATTATGCAATCACTAGCTCTTTGGTTTTAAAAGTGTTTCAACACCCTTGTATTCGTTAAGTAATCATTTCCTAATCTCCTCTTCACTATCACCTGTTACCCTTTATTTACTATCTCTAGGGATTTCCCTATTTTTGATATTTTATATTAAAGGAGGTATACAATATGTGACCTTTGTGTCTGGCTTCTTTCTCTTAGCATAATGTTTTCAAGGTTCATGCAACTTGTAGCATGCACTTTGTTTCTTTTTTGGCTATTATGAATAATGATGGTGTAAACATTTATGTACAAGTTTCTGTGTGTACATAGATTATTTTCTGTTCTCCTGGGTATACATATCTAGGAGTTGAATAGCTAGGTCATATGTAATTCTATGTTACCTTTTTTAGGAAACACCAAACTTTTCCACAGCAGATACACCATTTTACTTTCTCACCAGCAATGTTTAAGGGCCTC
Organism: Miniopterus schreibersii; assembly: GCF_964146895.1. Lineage (NCBI taxonomy): Eukaryota > Metazoa > Chordata > Mammalia > Chiroptera > Miniopteridae > Miniopterus > Miniopterus schreibersii. The sequence goes on along the minus strand of NC_138109.1, from coordinate 58,379,530 downwards.
TATTTCTCCCCATTCTCAGTAACACTTGTCATATATATATATATATATATATATATATTTTTTTTTTTAATGAAAGCTATTCTGATGGGGGTAAAGTGATAATTGCATTGTGGCTTTCATTTGCATTTTCTTAATGACCAAGATGTTGAACATCTTTTCCTGGGCTTGTCAGCTATATGTATATCTTCTTTTGAGAAATGTCTGTTCAGGTCCTTTGTCATTTAAAAAAAATAGGTTGCCTGTCTTTTTGTTGTTGAATTGTTTATCCATTCTAGATATTAAACCCTTATCAAATATATCCTGATAATGTCCTTTGATGCACAGGAGTTTTTTATTGATGAAGTCCAAATTATCTTTTTGTTTGTTTGTTTGTCATGCTTTTGCTATCAAATCGAATAATCTATTACCAAATCTGACATCATGAAGATTCATCCCTAGGACGCCTTCTAAGAGCTTTATAGATTTAGCTCTTATATTTTATATTGTTGATTCATTTTGGTTTAATTTCTGTACATGATACAAGGTAGTTGTCCAACTTCATTCCCTTGCATGTGATTGTCCAGTTTTTTTCAGCACCATTTTTTGAAAAGGCTTTTTCCCTCCATTAAATGGTCTTGGCATCTTTGTTACAAATTAATTGACCACAGATATTTGCTTTTATTTCTGTATTCTCAAATCTTTTCCATTGCTCTATATGTCTACCTTTATGCCAGTACCACACTGATTATAATAGCTTTTAAATCAGTGAGTACTCCTACTTTTATTTTTTTCTCAATATTGTTTTTGCTCTTCAGAGCTCATTGCAGTTCCATATGAATTTGAGGATAAACATCTATTTCTGCAAAAAAAAACCCCACTCAAAACAACATTAGAATTTTGATAGAGATTGCATTGAATCCGTAGATCACTTTGGGAAGTTTTGCCATCTTAACAATATTTCCTTTTCAAATCCATGAACATAGATGTCTTTCCATTTATATAGGCCTCCTTTGATTTCTTTCAGCAATATTTTGTAGTTTTTAGTGTATAAGTCTTTTACCTTCTTGGTGACATTTAGTCCTAGGTATTTTATTTTTGGATGGTTTTGTAAATGGAATTATTTTCTTAAAATTATTATTTTCTTAAAAATGATCCATTTTTTGGATCACTCATTGCTGGCATAGAGAAACACAACTGATTTTTTGTGTTGATCTTACTATACCTGCGTTTGCTGAATTCATTGATTATATTAGCTCTAGTAGGGCCTGTGTGTGTGTGGTCTATGGGATTTTCTATATATAGAATCATGTCATCTGCAAATAGAGATAGTTTTACTTCTTAATTTCCAATTTGGATGCCTTTTATTTTTCTTGCATAATTGCTGTGCATAGTACTTCCAGTACAATCTTGAATAGCACTGGTAAAAGCAGGCAGTCTTGTCTTGTTTCTGATCTTAGAGGGAAAGCTTTGTCTTTAACCATTGATGTGTATGTTAGCTGTGGGTTTTTCAAGGATGCCTTTTATCGTGTTAAGGAAATTCCTTTCTATTCCTAGTTTGCTGAGTGTTTTTTTTATCATGAAACAGTGTTGGATTTTTGTCAAGTGTTCTTTATGTGCCTCTTGAGATCAAGTATTTTTTTTTCTTTGTTCTATTAATATGATGTATTACATTGATTGCTTTTCTTATATTGAAACACCATTGCATTCCTGGAATAAATTCCACTTGTTATGATATATAATCCTTTTAATGTGCTGTTGGGTTCAATTTGGCAGTATTTTGTTGAGAATTTTTGCATCTATATTCATAAGGGTCTGTGGTTTACATTCGGTATCAGGCTTTGTTTTAGAGCAGTGATTTTCAACCTTTTTCATCTCATGGCACACAAACTAATTACTAAAATTCTGCGGTACACCAAAAATATATATTTTTTGCTGATTTGACAAAATAAAGGTACAATTTTGATTCAGTCATACCAGACAGCGGTGGTTGTGTTGGCTGTTGTCATTTTTTATTCGACAATCTAAGGAAAAAGAGATCAGTGCCTGCATTGCATGTTTTAAATTTTGTGTCACACCAGTTAAAAACCGCTGTGCTGGCCTCATAGAATGTGTTAGGAAGTGTTCCCTCTTCTGTTTTTGGGAAAGTTTGCCAAAGATTGGTGTAGTAATTCTCTAAATCAGAGGTGGGGAACGTCGGGCCCTTGGGCTGTTTGTGGCTCTCAGGCCATATATGGCCCCTGGAAATTATTTGGTCTGCCCTTGCAGAGGCAACTACAGGTGGGACTCAAAATTCTTTAAATCTAGGAGCTTTTTTCATAGCTAATTTTTAAGTTGATAATTTTGTATTGCCCGAGAATGACATAAATATCCAAATGGCCCTTGTCAGAAAAAAGGTTCCCCACCCTGCTCTAAATGGTAGTATTGGCAGTGAAACCATCTGTTCCTGGATTTTTCCTTTTTGGAAGGTTTTTGATTAATGATTCAGTTTCTTTACCTGTTACAGATCTGTTTAGATTTTCTGTTTTCTCTTGAGTCAGGATTGATAATTTGTGTTTCTAGTAATTTGTTCATTTCACCTAAATTGTCTTATTTTGTTGGCAATAGTATTAATAGTATTTTGTCACAATTCTTTTAATTTCTCTAAGGGCTATGTAATGTTCCCACATTTGTTTCCGATTTTAAAAGTAATTTGCATCTTTTTTTTTCCTTAGTCAATTTCTTTGTCAGTTTTGTGGATCTTTTAAGAGAACCAGCTCTTAATTTGATTCTCTCAATTTTTATATTCTCTGTGCTGTAATATTTATTATTTCCTTTCTTCTGCTGGCTTTGAGTTTAGTTTGCTCGTTTTCTGGTTCCTTAAAGAGTAAAGCTAGGTTATTGATTTGGGATTTTTTTTTCAATGTGGGCATTTACAGCTAGAAATTTCTCTTTGAATTCTGCTTTTGCTACATTCCATAAGTTTTGGTATGTTTGTGTTTTGTTTTCATTCAGCTGAGGATGGCCTTCTTAATCAGTTTCATCTGTGAGGAAGGCAGACTGAGGCTGGGATAAGCTTATCATTGATAAAAGCAGCAATCAACTCATTTAGTGAAAGAAAGGGGTGTTAAGTTTGTGTTGTGCATTGACCTTGTCTGAAGTGAATCTTTTGTGAGATATTTTTATGTTCAACAGAAGGACATGATTTAGCTGAAAGTATTAGATTAGTTCTTGGATTCCAGGAGCTGCGTTTTTTGGTTTGTTTTTTCTTTCTAAGTCTAATTATTGTCTCTGTAGGCATTCTTTTTTCTGTGACTACTTTCAAGATTTTTTCATTGTCATCAGTTTTATTGTGATGTATCTAGGTGTAATTTTCTTTATATTTATCCATCTTAGAGTTCCTGATGCTTCCAGAAACTGTGGCTTGATGTCTTTTGTCAGTTTTAGAAAATTCTCAAGCCATGATCTCTTCAAGTTTTACTTCTGTCCCATTTTCTCCTCTACTTCTGAGATTTCCATTAAATATATGCTAGATCTTTCTACTCTATCCTTTTTTGGGCTTCCTTTGTCTGTTTCCCATCCTTTTTTCTCTCTTTGCTCATTCTAGATTTTTTGTTCTAGCCTTTTTCTAGTTCACTAATTAACTCTTTTTACTTGTTTTATTTGAGTAGAAACTTTTACAGTTTTATTGCTATACAGTTGACATGCTAATTAACTCTTTAATTGTATCTAATTTTTAGTTTTGTTGCATGGTGGCCAGAGAATATGATCTATATGATTTCTATTCCTGTTTGAAATTTTTCTGTTGTCATTATAATAGTCAGGTTTTATAAATGTTCCACTTTTGTTTTTAAATAAGAGTATCTGTTTCTTGTATAGAATTCTCTATGTATCTGATCAGTGGTCTTTAAACTTTCGTTTTGCCATATCCCCTAAAAGAATTTTGAAAAACTGTGGTGTTTTTAAGGTTTTTTATTCCTCTGAGAGGAAAAAAAACAGGGAGCCATTGAAGGATTCTAAGGAACATTATATGTCTTAGGTTTTAAAACGATCCCTGTGGTTGATGTTATGGAGAAAAAATAAGGGTAGATGCACTAACACCAGATTAGGAAGGTGTTGAAATAATACAGGGTAGAGATAATAGTGGTCCTGGGTGTAGCAGTAGTGAGAATTGATTGGATTCTGGATGTAATTTGAAGATACACTAGTAGGATTTCCTGAAGTGTGAATATAAGAGTAAGAAACATTGCTCCAAGGTTACTGACCTGAACAACTGCCAGAGAAGGGGAAGGTTGCAGATTTGTGTTTGGCAACCTTTCTTTTGGAAAGTGAGAGAAAAGTGATCTTAAGAGAGGAAATGGTGCCCCAGCCAGTGTGGCTCAGTTGGTTGGAATGTCATCCTGTACACCAGTAGGTGGTGGGTTCGATTTCTGGTCAGGGCCCTCCATACCCAGGTTGCAGGTTTGACTCCCAGTCCAGCCGTGTGTGGAAGGCAAAGGATCCGTTTTCTCACTCTCTCTCTCAGATCAATAAAAAAATAAAAAATAAACCTGCAAAAAAAAAGAGATGGGTAAGGAAAACTAGAATTTTCTCCTTGATCTGTTGACTTTTGTGTTTAAAGTCTCTCTCTGTAACTCAGTTTCTCCTAATATTTGTAAAAGTTTATGATTTACATATTTGTAGCCATTTGGTAATATGAAGAGGGATTAATAAATATTATATCTTCTTGGTAGTCTTATTAATATGTAATATTAATTGGTATACTTTATTATTTAATTTTCATCTTTAGCATGTTTAATGCTTTTTGCCATAAACTTCACTTGATTTTTTGATAGTAGAGATATCTTTCTTTTCATTAACATTTGCCTAGTTTATCTTTTCATAACCTTATTTTTAATCTTGGTATTTCTTTTATAAACCACATACAGTATCCTTAAAAACAAAACAAAGCAAAACAAACATGAATACCTTTCTCTAATATATTCACAATAAATGTGAAAACTGATGTTTTTGGACTTTTTCTGCTTATTTTTATTTTTCTCTTTGCTCTGTTCCATTGTTGCTTTTTATTTTTATTGAATCAAATTTTATTCATTTTTTAATTCTAAGGATTTGAAATTATATATCTTATTTCACTATTTTAGTTAGTTACTTGTAACATTTTAAGACATTTTAAAAAAGATTTTCTTTTAATCAATGTCCACTAGTCTAGCCTTCTATGTTGAAGTCTTTTTAGGGTCTTGATTCCCATGTTACTAAATATTGTATACTTCTCATTTCATAGGAATTCATTTTGAACAATTATCGACAGTTATTAGATTTAATTGCATGTTTTAGTGGTTTGATTGCTCACTAATTTTATTGATTTTTATGTCTTTCTTTTCAGTATATTCTCTTCTCTCTATGCCTGAATATCTCCATTAATAATTCTCTCATCTGTAGATGGTAAACTTTTGGAATCCTTGCTTGTTCAAAAATGTCTATATTTTGTTGTTATACTTGAATGCTAGTTTAGCTAGTTATAGAATACTGGGTTGAAAACTATTTTCACATCTTGCAGCATGATAACTGCCAAAAATTATAAGAATGTGGGGGAAACAGGCATTCTTATATATTGGAGGTAGACATTCATTTTGATAGAAATTTGGGGAAATGATTTGGAAATGTACATTCAACAAAAAAGTACACTTACAGCTTTAAGGAACCTATATTGAAATAAAACACTACTACTATAAGGCTATGTATACAAAGATATTTATTTTAGCATGTGTATAATATAATCACGTTTCTGTAAAGGTAAACACAAAACAAATGCTCATACACACACACACACACACACACGTTTATATGAGTAAGAAAAAGGAGAAGGAGACAACTGACTATTATGTTGGTAATTGAAGTGGAAGAGAGTAGAAGAGGTAGAGGAAATTGTAACATGTATGTTCTACTTTAAGTAATTTTTTCAGGCACATCTGATTTTAAAAAATTATTTCCCTCAGAAGTCTTGACAACACTACTGATGATGAACTGTGGATTCTTGTTTCTTTGTTAGTACTCTAGTTTTCATGAAACAAGTAGAATTCTTTCTTTTATTCCTAGAGTTCTTAAATTTCCTCAGGACTTGTCAAATGGCATGCCTTTTTCTTCGTTCTACTAAGTGCTCATTGAGCCCTGTGGATCTGAAGATTTCTGTGTTTCTTGAGCTCTGAAAAATTTTTCTATTGTGTCCTCTTCTCCCTTCCCCTAGTTTCTTCTTCTATAATTCCTACTTGGTATAATTTATGGATCTAGACTTTGTGCCTCCTAACTTTTTTCTTATTTTTTTTTACCTCCCTTCTTGCCCCCGAAGTTCTGTTTTTTAGCTTATTATTTCAAATAATAGAAAATGTTTTTAATGTAATAAGCAAACATTAAACATATATACTGCATATGAGGAAGGACCTTAAAAACTATTTTATCCAATCTCCAATGCCATATTCCCTTCTCCATGGTTCCTGAAATATAGTTCAGCGTGCTGAGCCATTCAATTCACTGTTGTATAAGACAACCCTTTGCAAACACATTGATTATGTAATCTTCCTTCTTTAAGGCTTCAAACATTTGAAGATTGTTAATTATATTTACTAATTGTTAGGCTAAACATACCAAGTTTTCTCTTTATTTCATTATGTGGCATGCTAGAACTCTTAGGAATGTTCTGTATTTTTTTGTGTTTCCTCTCAATATGACATCCAGAGTAAGGACGTACCTGGATGATATGGATGTACATTGTACTCTTCTTCGCTTACATTGTAAACTAGATGAGACAGGTATATGTTTGTATGTTGTGTATAATATAAATAGGCCTAAATACTACAATAATCTCAGATATAGTATTTCAGTTAATTAAGATTTGTTTTGCAATTAGAATAACAGTTGTGAATGGCTTTCTCTTCTGAACCCACTTGCATATATCACTAACTGAAGTTGTCATGTGTTCTCAGGGATAATGTAAATGGACATAAGGTTTGTGAAAATTTGACAAATCCTAACTATAACTCAGTTAGTGGGCAACATTATCACTTACTTACAGCTGTGTAATATAGTTATTCCTGAACTATTAGAGCAAGGGCAAACTGTACTATATTTTTGTGTGAAATTATACTGCATGACAAAGGTGGCATTATGTAATAAGTACCCACAAAATATTAACCTACTTGCAATAAATACAATTAATAATGTACATAAAAGAATGAAATTAAGTTAATTTTCTATCAAAAAAGGAATTATTCATGAACAGAAAGTGGACAGCATAGATTTTATGACAGGAAGATTGTATATAATATGAATTACTGAGTGACCTAGGAAGCTTGCTCAGAGGGATTACAGAATAATTATGTTAATATGCAATTATCACCTCATTTCTTCTCTAGTAACCTCAAGATGTAGTGTAGTGAGGGTGTTATAGCAAGTGCTGATAGTTTGCAAAAATACTGATGTTTGAGATTTCTGAGACAATAAGTCTAGCTTCAGGCATATAAGTGATGATCTGTCATCTTGAAGACAGATCTGACCTTTGTACCTTTTTTTTTTTTAATGCTCACAATATATAACTACAGGCAGTTACAGCTGTAGAACTCATTATGATTTTTTAGAAAGTGAAATATGTTTTATGTAGATTTAAAATTCCATTTGCAGCTTTTTATAAAGTGTGTGAATTTTCTAAAAGAACATTTTAAAATTCAGTTAAAGAAAAATTCTTCGGTTATATGATTACATGAAGGACATAGTGAAAGTGTCTAAACATTTTATTAAAAGATCCTAATTGATACAGCAAATTCATTGAAATTTAGAGGTTCCAAACAATATGACATTAGTTTGTTTGCTGATTTATTAGTTTTCCTCTTTTAAACTTAATGAATAATACCTACCTTCAAATATGTCCCCCACTTAGTTACATTAATATAAAGTGGTGTTGGTGACTCTGTTATGTATATTTGACTATATAAAGATAATTGGAAACACTATATGAGACAGTGCAAAATTAGCTTACAGGTCCAATTCTTTCTTGCCTGGATGCCAAATAATCGGCCCTGAATGTAGGGGAATAATTTTTAATGTCAAAATTCTAAATCCGTTATTCAGTGCAACATCTTTTGATGATCCATTGTTCTGCATTTTATCTCGTTGCAACAGCTATGAGTCTTGAATACTATTAAAATATATTTTAAATATTTTTCAGTTAAAATATATTCTGAAAATTAAAACAGGAAAATTTTTCATTGTTGTTAAAATACCAGCTTAGTGAGTTAACTGATAGAGTAGATTTTTAATATTCATGTGCTAATAATAAAAAATTCTGAAAAAGAGTAACTTCTCTGTTTTTGAGTAGAGGTAATCATTAGTTTTGGGGCAAGTAAGGCATATTTCATTATGTAGGTGTGAAGGAAAACTTTGATTGTTAAATACCTCATTTTATTTTATTAAATATTTAATTTGATCTGTTGTTTTTCTTTTTGCTAGATGTGTTTTTTAGATCTGTTATGTACATATATTTTTATGGTTTTGAGCAAACAGTTTGGTATCTTCAGAATGTGAACTTACGCAAGGCTCTTATAAAGCCATTCTGGTAATGAGGATGCAGTCTCCAAGCCGACATGATCATAGTTTGTCACCCTGCTGTTCAGGGGTTACCAGTGAAGTAGCTTTAAATGGGAAGCGTCTGTTCTATCTCTGAACCTCTAACACCAGAACAGATGGGTAGAACATGGAACATGGAAGGTTTTACCTCTGAGGTGGTAACAGTGAAGCCACTCATTAACACTGAATTTACCACTTCGTTAGCAACGTTGCTTCCTGTTGAGAAAAGCTAATATAGGCTTTCAAATAGACTGAGCATATATTTGTCTACCTCTGTAATTATAATAAGTAGGAACAAAAAGTAAGTTCTTTCAGTCTAGTTTTTTAAAAATTCTGTCATCTATTTCAGATTTATGTAAGATTGTTCCTATTTGGGCAGTTAACTTTTTATACCAAATTTAATGAGAAATATCAGGAATGAATAATAGTATATATCATCAGTGTTTGCTTTTCTTTTCACTGACATTTGCATACTCTTTCCTAACACGTTTATGTGCTGCCCATTTTTAACTTATGTGTATGTGATGAAGAGACTCCTGCTGGGTGCTGCATTAGCACCATTTTGGGGTGATATCATAGAATATGATCTTATTGGAAGTCTATTTTTATTAATTTGGAAGTTTGCCAGTCTCAGAATTCTAAGACCTGTGAGGGATGGAAAAATGATTGTTGGTGTAAATAATAATGCCAAAGAAAGATACTTACAATGTGTGTTGTATTAAAGAATACATCTGTTCATAAGATAAGGTCATATTTATAAGTAGTTGTACCAGGTTGTGAAATAAAGTAATTTGAAACAATTTTTTTATTCTTGAATTAGACCTAATGTTTTCCAAAGCATGTAAGTGGTAACCTAGAAGATACTGGAAACAATAGACTTTATTGAAAATGTTTAATTTCTAATTATTGGGTTTTAAGTTCCTGCTTTCCTAAAATGGTATTACTCATTATACAAATGTAAAATACTATAAAAATGGAAGGCTTTATTCTTTATCTGGGAGTAGGAACCTAGTCTTTCTTGTTTACAAATGTATCCTTAAGACTAGAGCAGTGCTTGGCACATAATAAGGGCTCAATAAATATTTGGAGAATGAATGAACTGTACTTACTACTCTGTACAAAAGGATAAGAATATGGAACTTTATGGCAGTACTTCAAATAGTTAATAGCTAGGGTTGCCAAATAGTGGGTACTTTACATTGTACTTGAGGATTATTGGATATTTTGAAGGCCTTGCTACAATAGGTGAGTCAAGAGATCAGGACCATGATGGAATTTGCATTATTTGACTAGGCAATTCAGATTTCATAGGAAGAAAACTGTTTTTCTTCCTATACTTTATGAGCTTTTGCTCTGATTTTGCAGTTGTGTTTTTATTCATTCAACACATCATTCCTTGATTCAACAAACATTCCCTAAGCACCTATTCCAAGTGCTGTGTTTTCAGAGATAGGAAGATCACTAGGTCATAGTCCCTGCCTTCCAAGAGCTTACATTCTTTTAAAGAAACAGACAATTCCTTTATAATGTGGCCATTTCTAAGAGCAGGGTAAGAGCAAGTGTAAGGAAACTCCTAATATAATAAGGCCAATAATTATAGTCATAGTATGTATGTATGTCTCCCAGACTTTCAGCAGTCTTTTAATAAAATACTCTGTCTTCTCATAAAGATTAAATATATTGTCAAAAGTGCCTAGAAAAATTTTTAATCTACATTTTAATATGAAGTAACCTAAACTTGTAATATATTTAATGTTTCAGAGTAAAAAGTTTTAGGCCATTGCTGTACACAGTCAGATGATAAGTGGGATAACTGCCTTTAGGGAATGCCTAGAATTTGGGGGCCCAGGTTATGAAAATTTTAAATTATGTAAAACTTTATTAATTTTAACTTTCCTAATTTAGAATTAAGGGTAATTTACATAAGGAGTGAATGAAACCCTGTAAAAAAATTTTTTAAAATTAGTAGAATTTTAGGAGAATGTGAAATACTGAGAGCAGAGCAGTCTTAAATTTTTTAAAAATAAAAAAATTGTTACATACATTAGCCATGGATCTTGTTACCAAGTAAGTTTCTTTACTGAATGATGTTTTTTTACCTTCTTCTAGGAATGAACTTTTAAGTGACAAAATTTACTTCTTTGCAGTGTTTAACAATTTACATTCTCTAGTATAGAGTGTCCCTAATAAATCTACTTAAGTAAGATAACTTTCTTTTCTTTTTATTAGCAACTTATATATGAGATTTTAAAGTTTTTCTTCATCTATAGCATATTTATTTATATCTTTTGTGTTTTTGTGTATGTGTTTATGTTGTTTTCTCCTAGAGATTTTGTATATATATGGTGTTGGGTGGTTGTTGCCAAGCACAAAGAAAAATTAATCTTTGAGACACTTTTAAAGTCTTTCAATTTTTAAAGTGTTTCTTTATTCTTAGGATATTATTAGGATCTCAATATATGAAGAATATAATTAAACTAATAAAAATATGTCCTTTCAACTCTCCATACATTCTACTAGTATTTTTTTTCTTTCATGCAAATCTAAATTCTTTTTTTCCATTTTCTAGACTAAATGTGTTAAATGGCTTGCCAACAATATGGATGATTTGAAGATAAACACCGATATTACTGGTGCTAAAGAAGAACTCCTAGATGACAACAATTTTATCTCAGACAAAGAGAGTGGAGTTCATAAACCAAAAGATTGTCAGACATTTCAGAATAACAATACGTTCACTCTGCCTGACGAACTGTCAAAGGACAAATCAGAAAAAGCCTTAAGTGGAGGCCAGTCTACTCTATTTATACATGCTGGTGCTCCTACTGTTTCTGGTGAAAACTTTATCTTGCCTAAAGGAGCTGCTGTTAATGGACCAGTTTCACACTCCTCCATAACTAAGACTTCCAATATGAATAAAGGCAGTGTTTCATTAACCACTGGACAGCCTGTGGATCAGCCAACAACAGAATCTTGTTCAGCTTCGAAGGTGGCAGCTGATCTCCAGCTGTCTACACCACAGAAAGCAAGTCAACACCAAGTTTTGTTTTTGTTATCAGATGTAGCACATGCTAAGAATCCAACCCATTCCATTAAAAAACTACCTACCTCTGCTTCAGGTGGTTGTGACATTCAGAATTCAGTAGGGAGTAGTATAAAGTCAGATAGCACTTTAATAAATCAAGTAGAGGTGGGTGAGGATAGTGAAGATTTATTGGTAAAAGATGATTGTGTCAATACATTAACAGGTATTTCCTCAGGTACAGATGAATTTAGGTCAGAAAATGATACAAACTGGGACCCCCAAAAAGAGTTCATTCAGTTTCTTATGACTAATGAAGAGACAGTGGATAAAACTCCAGTTCATTCTAAAGTAGGTCTAGAAAAAAAGAGAAAGCGAAAAATGGATGTAAGCAAGATAACTCGTTATACTGAGGATTGCTTTAGTGATTCTAATTGTGTACCCACTAAGTCAAAGATGCTAGAAGTAGACTTTCTGGAACAGAATGAAGAACTACAAGCAATAGACTCACAGAAATATGCATTATCAAAAGTGAAGCCTGAATCAACTGATGAAGACTTGGAATCTGTGGATGCTTTTCAACATCTAATTTATAATCCAGATAAGTGTGGAGAAGACAGTTCACCTGTTCATACTAGCACTTTTCTTTCAAGTACCTTAAAAAAAAAATGTGAAGAAAGTGATTCTGAGTCACCTACTACTTTCAGCACCGAAGAGCCATCATTCTACCCCTGTACAAAGTGCAATGTGAATTTTAGGGAGAAAAAGCACCTCCACAGGCATATGATGTATCATTTAGATGGGAATAGTCACTTTCGCCATCTTAATGTCCCAAGGCCATATGCTTGTCGGGAATGTGGGCGGACATTTCGAGATCGTAACTCACTTCTAAAGCATATGATTATTCATCAAGAGAGAAGACAGAAGTTGATGGAGGAAATTCGTGAGTTGAAAGAACTTCAGGATGAAGGAAGAAGTGCACGATTACAGTGCCCTCAGTGTGTATTTGGTACCAATTGCCCTAAAACATTTGTGCAACATGCTAAGACCCATGAAAAAGATAAAAGGTACTACTGCTGTGAAGAGTGTAACTTCATGGCAGTGACAGAAAATGAATTGGAATGCCATCGAGGCATTGCCCATGGAGCAGTGGTAAAATGCCCTATTGTCAGTTCTGATGCAGCCCAGAGAAAAACGCAAAAAAAGTCTTTCGGGAAAGACTCTGCTACAGGATCATCCAAAAAATCAGCTACCTATGTATGTAAGATGTGTCCTTTTACTACATCAGCCAGAAGTATTTTGAAAAAACACATGGAGTACTTGCATTCATCATCATGCGTTGATTCTTTTGGTCGTGCTCTTGGACTCGGTAAAAGAAAAAGTAACATCCATGAAGAACCTGTAGATAATGATAGCACTAAACCATTAAGCAAGCAACAGTCAACCACATTTCCAAAGAACTCTGCTTTAAAACAAGATGTAAAGAGAACATATGGGTCATCCTCACAATCAAGTAATTTTTCAAAATTCCACAAGCGGCCACACAGGATACAAAAAGCTCGGAAAAGCATCGCCCAGTCAGGTGTTGTGAATGTGTGCAATCAAAACAATTCTCATAAGACTGTAATCATTAAAAGCAGCATTGACCAAAAACCTAAGTATTTCCATCAAGCAGCAAAAGAAAAATCTAATGCCAAGGCAAATAGCAACTATTTATATAGACACAAATATGCAAACTACAGGATGATCAAAAAATCAGGTGAATCATATCCTCTGCATTTCAAAAAAGAAGAAGCTGGTTCATTAAATTCTTTACATCTGTTTTCATCATCAAGTAATTCTCACAACAATAGTTTTATTTCGGACTCTCACAGCTCTGACACCAAAAGGCCAGAAAACTTCAAAGACCGCAGGCGTGTATCTGTAAAGAGAGCAGTTAAACAATCTAAGAAGGAAAGTTCTGCTGGAGGGGAAGACTTGGATAGCTATCCAGATTTCTTGCATAAAATGACTGTTGTTGTTTTACAGAAACTTAATTCTGCTGAAAAGAAAGATAGCTATGAAACAGAAGATGAAAGTTCCTGGGATAACGTTGAGCTAGGTGACTACACTACACAGGCTATAGAAGATGAAACCTATAATGATATTAATCAAGAACATGTAAATTTATTCCCTCTATTTAAAAGCAAGGTGGAAGGTCAAGAACCTGGAGAAAATACTACCCTTAGTTATGATCAAAATGATGGCTTTTATTTTGAATATTTTGAAGATGCTGGAACCAATAACTTTTTGCATGACATACATGATCCTCAGCATTTAGAAAATGCAGACAGTTCATTGTCAAAGCATAGTTCTGTTTTTCATTGGACTGATTTGTCTCTTGAGAAGAAATCATGTCCTTACTGCCCAGCAACATTTGAAACTGGTGTTGGGTTGTCAAATCATGTGCGGGGACATCTTCATAGGGCAGGATTAAGCTATGAAGCCCGTCATGTTGTATCACCAGAACAAATAGCCACCAGTGACAAAATGCAACATTTCAAAAGAACTGGCACAGGGACACCTGTTAAGCGAGTTAGAAAAGGTAAGTTTTCTGTAGATACTTTGGGCTAATATGTCTGTATTCAAATTCAAAGGATTTGAAAGTTTTGCTCAAATTCAGTCTTTATTAGCATCACATAATTTCATATTTCAGAGTTAATTGGCTTTAAGATGGTCAGTTTATAAAAAATTCTGATATCACTCTTAAAAAATTTTTTTTAGCTATAGAGAAGTCTGAAACCACTTCTGAACACACTTGTCAGCTCTGTGGTGGTTGGTTTGATACTAAAATTGGATTATCAAATCATGTTAGAGGCCACCTGAAAAGACTTGGAAAGACCAAGTGGGATGCTCACAAATCTCCAATCTGTGTTCTGAATGAGATGATGCAAAATGAAGAAAAATATGAAAAAATCTTAAAGGCATTGAACAATCGTCGTATTATTCCCAGACCATTTGTAGCTCAAAAACTTGCATCAAGTGATGACTTTCTGTCTCATAATGTTATACCTCTTGAAGCATACCGTAATGGCCTAAAGACTGAAGCTTTATCAGTATCTGCATCAGAGGAAGAAGGGCTGAGTTTCCTAAATGAATATGATGAAACAAAACCAGAACTGCCCAGTGGAAGAAAGAATCAGTCTCTTACATTGATAGAACTGCTTAAAAATAAAAGGATGGGAGAAGAAAGGAATTCTGCTATCTTTCCTCAAAAGATCCATAATCAAACTGCAAGAAAGAGATTTGTTCAGAAATGTGTTCTTCCATTAAATGAAGATAGTTCATTGATGTATCATCCACAAAAAATGGACTTGACTATGCACTCAGGTAAGAGGACATTTATGACTATCTTATGTAATTTAAGCAATTCAATTATGCTCATTTTATTGGAATATTTGTAGAAAATATTTTCTTAGAATCTTTTTAAGATGCTTTTTTTTGCAGAGCAGAGATTGGTTGTACTGTCACTTCTATAAAAATCATCAGTTGATGCTCACCAGCACTGAATTCTTTGTGCCTCATTTCTTGGTCAAAATGTAAGGTGAGAACAAAAGCAAAAACAAACAAAAAGCTGATCTGTAAAAATAAAATTTGCTGTGACTGGGGGATGGTTCTGTGGATGGGAGGTTGATGTTGTTCCAAAGCATAGCATTACCCAAAAGGCAAAACTTGTCATATTTTTGCCAGTGCTGCAGAGTAATGATGTTTTCAAGAATTAGCTGTTGGTTTTCCTATTGCTTAGGTAAAACAAAGCAAACTCAACTAAATGGGTTGGTGTCTGTTATATGTTGTGATGAACTGAAAGAAACTTCTCCCTTTCCAATTCCTCATTGTATCTTGGCATAGTTTGGGTTTGGAGAACTGTTGTGAATATGAAACATTTGTTTGGGGTTTTAGTTTTTACAATAGTGTTCTAATGGAACAGGACAGATGGTTTAGCTTAGTGCTTGTGCACCAATAGTTTTTCCTTTTCAATGGAGTATTTTTTATGTATTGACAAATGATGTGGTAGATAAAGTAGCCAAACTTCATTTGGTATTGCTAAGTTTGGTTTATAGTTTTAGACAAGAAATATTTTAAGTGCCATTATCAGTTACTTTTGGAGGTTAAGAATGTTGAAGATTAACTTAGATGGTCTCGTAATTTTAACCCTGAGCTTAATGTGTCTAAGCTAAAAGTTGGACAGTGGATTAATACTGAATAAAATTACAGCAATGTTGATTTGTTTACTTCAGGCAGACGTTGGGACATCCCAAATATTTGTAAGATAGTTTTTATTTAAGGAAAGATTACCTTGCACTCTAAGTGATTTGAAAAACAGTATATCTTGTATGGGCTTCTGTTAGCTGTACTGACCAAGGTGTAGTACACTTCAGAGAAATAAAGCATATTTTTGACTATCACAATGTTGAAGACATCAGTTGAAGCCTGTTAGGGGAGTGAGGGTTGTCTGAGAAGTTAGGGGTTTCTTATTGTTTCAACATGCTTTCTTTTCTGTGGTAACTAAGATGTTAGTTTGTTGATCATTTATTTAGCACAAAGAATTTAGCAAAAAACTTCAAGTCACTAACTTTCATTATTCATTGTGCAAAGCAATGAACATATAATGCCCAGAATAAAATGTTGTGTCTTAACAGCTGTTCAGTGATGGGTTTTACCACTTTTTCACCCAGCCGTCATCGGAAAGCCTAATTTAGTATTGAGCCTTTTACGGTTTTGTGGGTAAAACACTTTAATTACCACTTTGTTAACTAGACTTTTCATTCTTTTTTATGGATAATGTGAGCTTTGAAACTTCTCAACAGAGCTGTGCTATCCAAATCACAGGATTGTATTTTAGATTTAGGAAATGATCTGCGTAACACAGAAATCTGCAAGAAAGTGATAATAGGTGTTAAATCTAAAGGAGTTCCAAGGTTCAAGACACTTCTCTCCCACCTTTTCTAAGAGCATGGGTTGGCTCTAAATACTAACTACAAACTAATAATAATTAACTGAATTTCCCCTTCTTAAGTTAAGCTAATTCAGTGAATGCTTTTTAAACCATCCATATTGTGGTACTTTTCTTCACACTTCTAGCTAAGAAAATTTCACTTTTTGAAGTGAGAACTGGATTATAGTTTTCTTTTGAATGATAGGTATGCCTGTGAAGCTTAGAACATGTGTGCATTGCAATACGGCGTTTACAAGTGCTGTTAGCCTGTCCAACCACTTACGCGCTTATGCACGAAAGAAGAGTGCTGGACTTTTGACTGGTACAGGTATGTTTGAACAGATAACACAGCAAGTCTGTTTGATACAATACACTTTTTTTTTCTCACCAGACTGGTGCTAATTTAGGTGACATTTACGACTTTCTTTTGTAAGCAGCATTCGAGTCTGAATACACATTAAATTTCAGCAACTTGTAAACTGTTAGACATAATTTTAAACAAGCTATTTTTTTCATTTGGCTCTTATTGACTTGGGGAAAAATATAACCCAATAGAGGTGTGGAACTTTTGAGTCTACATTATTCCCATTGATTTTTAAATTATACTATTTTTTACTTTAAAATTTATTTTTGTTAATAGATTCCAGTAAGACACCTCTGTTAAAAAAAAAAAAAAAAAAAAGTAATTCTAGCTTGGGGAAATGTTTTATTAGATAGGAAAGGAAATTATCATGAAATTTCAACTGTGAAGCTTAGAAAACTAAGCAAACTAATGAGTTTTCATTTGTCTACAGATGAAATCTTTAAAGGGGCAGGCCTTAGTAATGGCCCATGTTGACAATTGAATAGATTTTTCTTTTAATGCCCCTACACTATTTTTTGGACAAATAAATATAGCTATCCACATAAATGTTAACATGCACATTTCTGTGTTATTTTTGGTTGGTTAGCCCAACCTTGCAGATACCTCTTCATACTGCTAGTTTGTGAAAAACTTTTTAGCTTACTCATGTATACTACTACTTACTACTGTATGGAATGTGTTGCTCTTTTTGTTTGTAGCCTTTCAAGCTACTCTGCTTAAGCAAATCCCATTTCTCTCTCAGCTTAAAATATACTCTTTACTAAATAGATCTACATTAATCCTTTTGCCTAAAATTCTCCTTCCAGTCTTTATATTTTTCTTGCTCTTGTAGATCACTGACTGCTGCCTTCTGCCTTCTTCTAGTTGTTGTTTTCCCAACTTTTTGTTCTTTCTCATATCTTCCTATGGCTTGCTTACATCCAGTATGTTCTTGCTACCAAAGAAATACGTGTATTCATACTAATTTCTTTTCTTCTGCTTCTGTGCTTTATTATTTAACTTGATACACAAATGACCAGGGATGACTCATGACCATTTATATTAAAAGGAGGGAATGGAGTGAGTTTTACTTTCCTGGATTAGTCGTCCTACTGTGAGGTTTTAGTTTTTATATTACTCCCACCCTCATCAAGCTTGAAAAGTGATTGCAGACGGTAGAGGCAGGGAGGCAGTGAAAATAAAAGGCTATAGAAACAGAAAAACCACTATTGTTATCATAGTCACTTCTATTGAGCACTCACTGTGTCAGGCACTATGCGTAACATTTTTCTTTACAACCAGCATGAGTTGTAGGTATAATAAATTCTCTCAGTTTTACCAGAAACTAGGTCTTAGAGAACTTAAGTTGCCCAAATTTATGTAGCTATTAATAGCAAATTTGAAATTCAAATCAGGGCTGTCTTACTCTAGACCTTTGTTTTAATCACTATTATCTACCACATACAGAATGAAAGTAATTGAAAATTCTAAAATAAAGTTGGGTTTAAGCTGGGGAGCATTCTGGAAAAGACTGAATAAACAGGAGTCCAATTAGAAAGAGCAAGGATCCAAAAAATGCTTAGGCCTGAATTAGATTTCGGAGGACTTCAGAAATGTTCTATTCTGTCAATTCAGGTACATTACTCAAATAGTCACCAAGGCAGATCTTTTAATACAGATTTTGTAGTACATTAAAAAATGCTTTTACCTCATGTGAAAATCTTTCAAAACATAGGACTCCTTATAAACAACTGATAGTAACCTTTCATTGACCAGGGGTGCATTCTAATGAACACTTTATCATCTAAAAAATTTTATTATTAGAGGAAAAAGTAATATAGGATGAATGAGAATACATTTCTTTGGGCATCGAGAAAAAAGGGGGATATTATTTTTAAGATATCATTAAATACTAACCAAAATGTCAGAAGTGTTAGAAAATATAAAGCATTTGGCAGTCCTAGGATAAAGAGAAGGGAAATGAAAAGCTGATGGAAGTGTGGGGTGGTATTTCCACAGCCCATACCCAGTTTTAAGAAAGTAAAAAACTCATGCTTCATTTCCTTGGAAATTCTGAAAGTTGCCTTGACCAGTAGAGCTATACAGATGATGTCTTTGCTGCTCATTCATGCCAACTAAGAAGTTTTCAAAAAATCAGCTGTAATACAGTGGTACCTCGGCTTTCAAATGCAATCTGTTCAGAAAACCCGTTCAAGTTCTGAAACGTTGGAAAACTGAGGGATCAGCAGCCAACAGCTGGGCCTCAGGATCTTGCTCTCAGCAGAAGCTGTGTGGCATGTTCGACTTCCGAGGCGTGTTCGAAAACCGAAGCATTTCCCTCCGGGTTTACAGTGTTCGTAAACCGAAATGTCCCTCAACAGAGACTTTAGAAAACCGAGGTACCGCTGGAATGTTTGTTTTCAACACAGGATTCTCTATTATATTTAAACTTCACATGCCTGTTCTCTTCCCTCTTACTGATTTCACTGGTAGAAAGCAGTGGTCCCAACCTGTGGTTCTGGAGAGTTCCACTGGTTATTATAAGGGGAGCTATGTAGAACATGTCTTATAAGGGATTCATCAGTTCATATGAGTAAAAGCATTATTTTTTGAGGAATAAAACACAAAATCATTTTTTAAAAGCCTTATCTTAATCCAAGTATATCACAAAACTGGAACAATATAAAAGCAAAATAGATAAGACTGTCTAAAATGTGTGTTTCTAGTTCACTCTCCATTCATGTAGATTTTAATTATGTGGTCTACTCTTGAAGAAAAAGTTAGGTATACCTAGACTAATTGTTAAAGGCCTGCTTGGTTACCTGTGATAGAATAACGTCCCAAACCTTCTTAGAAGCCACCAACTCCTGGCCTCATGGGAACTGGTGGCCTTTTGGGGGAGTGGGGGAAATACTCTAGCTGGCCTGAACAGACTAAAAAGATGCCTCTCTGCTTGCCAAAGTAGTTATTTATTGATTACTCAAATAATTCTAATGTGATGCTTATCGATTTGGGGGCAGTCATTGACCCCTTTGAGAATTTTATAAAAGTGATGGGTCCATCCCAGAAACATGCACTGATTCTTCCACAGATAAAAATACTTCTGTATATAGGCTTTGCATATCTTTTGAAGGTTATCATGTATGGACCCTTCCTCTGGTGGAAAATTGAGAAGAGGGAAGAGCCAAAATAAAAATGAAGTAGAAAGAACAGAGAACGGAATAAGAAATCCTAAGAAATCTTTTTTTTTTTTTTTTTTTTTAAGAGTTAAAAGATGCTTGAAATGCCAGAATTGTGTAACAGCAAAACTAACTTATATGGTCACAAATATAAATTAAAATGTAACATTCTTCCTAATTTTAGTAAAAGGAAATGATGAAGAAAGTAGGAAAGCTTTGGAATTGAAGAGATGGAAGAGGTAGCCATTCTTGGGACAGAGTTAATTTGCCAAAAAAGAATAAACTTCACAGATTAAAATTTTGCCCAGAACTGACCCAGTTTATCATCCATTGGGTAGGTTCAAATACATTGTTTAATAATTTCCATGTGCCTTCAATTGTGGATAATTATTTATGAAGCTGTTTTACTTTTTTAAGTGGATTTTTGTCTAGAGAGACTAATGCCAAAGGGCTTGCTTTATATTCTGTATTGTAAATTCAAGGCATACTTCTTATTCAAGAATTTATTCCAATTAATATAGACTACACTATTGGTAGATTTATTTTTCAGGTTTTGTTCTCTGAAGATTAATGTTTTACATGTTCATACAAATTGGTTCCTGGTTAATTCCTTATACAGTCTTATAAGAACATTTAATTTTAACTAAAATTAGAAATTTCATATAGTTCATATTAAATGCTTTTGGACCTTTTAACTATTGGCTTTTTTGTGTTTAATAATTTTTTAATTAAGTTATATCTTTTATGTACTAGCAACATTAAGAACACAATGTTAGTAAGTTATTAATAGAGTGACCGACCATACACACTGGTTTAGCCCTGTTTTTCCAACCAAATAATAGTGCCTTTTTCATAAGTGTCCTGGATTAGACAATAAAGTATATGGTCACCCTGGTTATTAAATTTTCTAAAATATTTTAAATTATGTAAGGCAAAGTGTATTCTATCAACTTAATCTTCAATCGGGAACCAAAAAAAAAATTGAGCTCAAAGTACAACAGTTGAAGAAAGGGAAGTGATTAAAGTCTGAATAGAGGGAATCTTGTGAAAGGAAATGTCAGTAAGATGAATGCACGTTTGCGCAACCTGTTATCTCTTGAAAAGAGTAAAGAATAACAGTCATGTTCAGCATTTTTATTGGGACTCCATTTTACATCTTGACCCTCCATACAAACTCAGCCATACACCTACTCATTCACTTACCTGAATTTACTGTGATGCACTCTAATATTTTCTATTCTTTTTCATTTAAAATTAATGCTGGTCATGACCCAGTAAATTGATTTACTACCCACTAAGAAGTCACTACCCACAGATTGAAAGCATTCCCCTTAAGTGACTCTTTCTCTTAGGGACTGATACTGACTAGAATCAATAATAGTAATATTTAAAAAATTATAACACTTCTGTGCCTGCAAGTGAATTTTCCTTTGTAATTGAATTCAAATTTGGTTACATACCATATTTTTTAATCAAGTGCTGATATTTTGGTAAAGTAAATTAGAAATTTCTAGTTACTTAAAATTAATGTAAGAAAAAATATTTTATATGCAAATGTAGGTGGGGGAAGGGCTTTATTTCATTATCTTTAGAACACTTCCATGATAACATTTTAGAAGGAAAGCATGGTTGGTGCTGTTCTCCAACAAAAGACTCACCAATGAGGAAAAAAATAATTTAAAAAAATTGGTCCTAGAGCCTTTCAGTCAATGTAATACCACTAATACAATATATCTACATTCAGTTTTTAGTAGTCAGTGTTTTACTTTGCATACCATTTACTTTTAAGTGGACTAGTAGATTGCATGTTACCTAATAGAATCTTTTGCTTATTTTCAGCTATAATGACATAATTGGTCATAGAGGCCTGCAACAACAAGTGCTAATGAACATATAATACAGTACCAGGTGCTGAGTTGGCTGTATAAGCCACCAGAAAAGTAATTCTTACATTATGGAAAGTGCTATAAGAACATTTTCTGCTGTGATGGAAAGAAAAAAAATAGTATTTTGAAAGCTTCTCAAGGTGCATTAAATAACTTGTCCTTTTTATGAATGTCTCTGCAGTGTCTTTTAAAATATTATTAAAATATTGTATCTTTAAGAAATCGCATGCTTAAATGAGTTATTTAACCCCAAAGAGTACAAGTAGAAAGTTTTTATTATGATTAAATTCTAAAGGAGCAAACCAGCTCCTAGTTAAAGCAAACACCTTGGCAATACCTCCAGAGTGGGCTGTATGGGGAATATACGAAAAGTATGAAACATGCCCTGTCATCAAATAACTTAGGAAGGCATTATTGGTAACATGAAATTATGAACATTATAAAAGTGTGCAAGATAGTATACAGATAAATGCTATATTGGATATAAATGTAGGAGTTCAAGGTATTTTAGTCTAGCCCTTCTTTTGAAGGGAGTTGGGAATTAAGTTGTGTTCCTTTCTTCCTTCTGCCTTTACTGTTTGTCTCATTGTTAAATAGAGCCTCATAAAACAAAACAAAAACAGTTCATGCTGGTATGTGTCTTGTCATTATGTTTAAAATGAGAGAGAAAAATAAAACCAGTAGTCAAAGAAAATTTTCATTCATTCAAAAAAATAGTTATTGTATTGTACCAGAAACTATGCTAGCTCTGAGGCTATAACGACCTTGTACTTAAAGCTGCATAAACATAGTCATGATCCAGTGGATAAGTACAAGTGTTACTATTGCAGAAAGGTTTATAATGTTTCAGCTAGGCCCTGAACTTGAAGGATGAATAGTTTTTGAAGAAGAGATAAAGTAGACCATTCCAGGTAGAGAGAAGAACATAGTGTGGCACAAAGGCATGAAATTTGGAGTTCAAGAGGTGCTGGGAGATTCCCAGGTGTTTGGGAAGATGGGTGGATGCTTTGAATGCATGCTAAAAATTTTAGGAAGCTATTGAAGGATTTTTAAAAATAAGGGTGAAAAATAAAAATGGAATGATATGATCAATCTTGTGTTTTAAAAAGGCATCTCTGAATTCAATGGAAGATGGGGTTCCATGTTTTCTTCGCTATAACTTACCTCTGTAGCACTGTTTTTGCCTTAAAGTGTATACCTGTATGTATTTATCTGCACAGAAATGTATCATTTATTCAGTATTAGCAAGGTAATGAATTGTTCAAGTTGAGTAAATTTTCCAGGTAGTAGTAGACTAGTGTCAAACTTGATTTTATCCTAACCATTTTGATGGTAATATTTCTGAAACGCTGTTCTTATTTCTGCCTTGTGAAACAGTAGACTGGATATAATTTAATCACCAGAGTATTTAGAGCCAACCTTATGGGTACTAATTGTTTTATTATGCCAGCAAGAATTGGACTATAGACTGGTTGATTTATTCACTTATTCAACGAGAATTGTTTTCAGCTCTTAACTGGTTTATACATTGTGCTAAGTACTGTAGAGATAAATTGGATCTTACAATATAGAAGCAGCACATAGATACATAACTGTAATACAGGACAAATTGTAAGTGTCGTTGGAGACGTGCATGAAATACTGTGGAAGATAGGAGGAAGAGGAGGCTACTTTCAGCGAAACCAGGACCCAGCAAGGCTTTTGGAAGTAGGCATGTAAAGGACATGGAATGCTAGAATGTTAATCTGTGGTATTGGAATTATTTTGTGAGGGGCCAGTAAAGATGTGTTTTTTGTTTGTTTTTTTAAGAATTTGCTTTTAAATAATTTTTTTAAAAATTTGTAAAAAGTTAAAGAATTTGGTGGGGACGTAGAGAAATTGTAGGTGAGGTAATTTTAGGAGTCTTGATCAGATCAATGACAGTAGGAATGTAGAAGAGGCATAATAGATGTCCAGATGAAGTGGGAAGTAAAATTAAGCAAAATTTGGCAGATTAATTAGAGGTAGAAAAATAAGAGGAAAGAGACAGAGGTGGCTCAGAGTTTTAAATCTTATTACTGAGAGGATGATTATAGCAGTACAGTTAATGCATCAGCTACCATGGTGTCTGGTAAGAGGGTAGCTTCATCACCTCACAGGTTGTCGTTGATCAACAACACTTCATACCCAGCTATCCATTATAACAAAGTAAATTACTGAATCAATGTTTGTTTTAGGAGAATGGAGCCTAAAATTTTTGTACCATTATAGCATATATTTATAATTTATGATGCCTACTTTTGCTGGTCATTGGTTATAAAATTTAGGAATTCTGTTTGTTTGACAATCCTTTTTGACCAACATCTTGTTTTCCATAAAAGTCTTAACTAGTCCCCTAGCATTCCTGTTGGTTCTGTTACTGGTTTCTGAGTTTTGCTTTTTATATCTTGTTTTGATTTTTTTAATAATTGACTTAACTTGGATTTTTATATGTTTGTATTTTTTTAACATGTCTAATACCTTTACATCCTCAGTTATAATGTTGTATTTGTTATGATTTCTATTCTTTTTTAAAATGATTTCTATTTTAACATTAATTTTTTGAATACTGTTTATTATCTGGATTAGGATATAGTTAGACCTTACATTAACAAGGCATTTTCCTGGCCAGAGCTAATCTCTAAGTAATCTGCTTTAAGTGGTTTACAGAAATAGTAAAATAATACAGTTGTTCTTTTTTGGATGTTAGAGCAAGAGGATGGCTTGGTGGAAACTGGTGGTCCTTCACTTATCTAAGAAGTGGAAAAGTAGGATTTACTATTTCTTTCTTGTGTCTGGAGTCTGAGGAAATGAGGTTAATTCTTGGTATCCAGTGTTTAGAAGATAACTGGTCAGCACCATGTTTGATTAAAGATTGAATTTTGGTTGGAATGTGTGAAGTACTTCAAAATTATAAAAAGGCAAATCAGATCTATGTGACATTTAGATTTACTGTTATAATTACTGTGAGCCCTATCTAATTTAAGTTGAACATGATTATATTAAAGATAATTTAACAGAAATTTTAAAGTAAGGCATTTAACTAATTTTGTAATCAGGAACAATTATTTCATTATTCCTACTAAATATGAAATGATATTTTGGAAATATTGGGAGTTTTAGAAGGCAAGGAGTGTGATGATTACATTTGTTACCAGAGAGCCACCCCAGTGGGAGGGGGCTCTCCCCCCCTCGGCTCTTGTCACGCTAGTGAGAACAAATTCCGACTAGTGACAAAGCAGTGTTGAAGCAAAGCAAGCGAACTTCTTAAGAATACACTTGGCATATAGCACAAGAGGGCAACTCAGCTAGTATGACTGCCCTACCAGGTTGGGATTCAAGAGTTTTATACTTTTCTCCCCTATGGGTTTCAAGATTCCCCTGCCAGATATGTTGGGCAGCAGACTAGATTTCAAGGTCCCCCTTTTACATTGTTTTGGCTTTTCCCAAAATTTATGAGAACATGTGGCGATTTTATCTTGGCAAGTACCAAGACTTCTGACTTCTTTGTTCAGTGGGTGAGATAAAGTCCCCTTCCCCCCTCTTACCCTCCTGCTCTAGCAGCTATCTACCCTGCCTAACATATTCAGGTAATTCTAAACAAAAGTGATTTAAAGCAGATTTGTCATATATTTTAGTGTTTATGCCAATTTTAGGTGTGTCGTAGAAAAGTGTTTGATATTGATAAGTGCCTATTTTGCTTAATAAAACATTAAGGAGAATTTTAAAATATTTTTTCTTGTCACCACAGAAATGTTATGTTTACTTGTAGCGGGGGGTATTGTTGGCTTTTGGCTTTTGGCAAGCTGGAAAAACTAGTCTGCCTTCAGTTTCTCTGTTTATAAAAATGTGTGATAAAGTATTTATGTTTAACTTTTCCCTTCACTTGCTCAAAATATTCTTTTACTAGTTGTCCCCTCTACTTTGAATTAGCAGAGGCTTCTACAAATTGAATGTACTTTTCTCCCTGGGAGACCCAAGTTTAAGTAAAGGCAGCCTTCATTTGCTTTAACTTCTCTAAACCAAGCATATGAGGCTGTTGCTACCCTTAATACATCCTCTTACTTTATAGGACAAACTCAAGCTACCTGTCTCTTTTAGACTAATGTTGTTAAGCCATAAACCTCATACTTAAGGCAGAGGAAATCTGCTTTTTGTCTTTCATCTATTCTAAGTAAAATGTTAAACCATGCAGTATCTAATTTACCCTGATTGCTCTGTGATTCTAGGTTAGTGATTTTTCTTTTTTAGTTATTGAGAATGCAAACTGTAAAAATCGATCAAAGTAACAGGGTATTGAAAAAAAGATTCAGTTTTGGAGTGAAAATATGAAGGTAAAATAATGGTGAAAAAATGTACTTCTGAGGTTGCTAATTATGTGTCTATATATATGCTTAATTCTGATTGGAAGGGAACATTGCTTTTCATAACAATAAACCACTTAAACTGCTTTATATGCACATTTTGGGAATAATGACTGGTTTGATTATGGCAGTATATACCTAGAAACAAAGATTTGGTATTGGGAGTATGGAAGTCCTTCCCAATTTTAATGGACTATAGAAGAGTAGGATTTAACAATTGTTCTTCTTAATCGTTTTTTTTTCCTTCTAGAAAATGCTGATTCTTAGGTACCCTATTTGGTTGGTGCCACTGACTGATTTGTTGCTTGGATTTCCCCCAAATGTCTGTCTGTAGGAGAGATTTTTTTTCCTATGAGGAATATGAAAAATATCCTCTGGTTACTCTCTGGTGATGAAAGTTACCTGATGTGTGTGATACACAGGTGGTAGCCAAGGAATCTTTAAGTTGGGAAAAGAAACTTATTTTCTGTTGTTCAGTTTAAAGTAAATTTTATTCTGGTTGTTCAGAGGCAACATTATGAGTTGTATTATATGGTGTTCAGAGATTGAGGTGTCTTGGATACAATATTTCTTTTGGAAATGAATTTCCTTTGGTGATTTTATAAATGTTGCATCAATTATGCTTCATGTATTGTTACATCTTCATCACATCTTCATCTGGTATATGTAAAGTGTACTTCATTTCCAATAAATATATTGCTACAGTTAACCAAAAAAGAAAGGGAGATTAAGAGGTGGAACTAAGGGCTGGCTGCCTTTCTCACTTAGGGTTGTGAATACTCAGTACCCAGAATTGTCTACATAATTTGCAAGGTCCAGTACAAAGTAAATTGTAGCACCCTGTGATAAAAAATTAAGAATTTCAAGACTGCTACAGCAGAGCATTAAACAAAGTATAGGACCCTATATGCCCTACCCCGCAAACTGTGTCTTCTAGGCACTTTATGCAAAGACAAAAGTGTACACTGAAGAAATAAGAATGTGTATTTTCAACAAATGTCTTTTCCTACCCCCATCCCTATCTTATACAAACTAACATGTTTCTTCTTTCCTACCCACCCACCCCAAAACCCATGCGGCTTTTTTTCTTTTCAGTTGAGGCTGTGAGAAAGAAAATGCTATTTGCACAGTCTTTTGTGTGTTCGGGGCTTATGAACCTTGAATGATTAATGGCACCAACTAGATTTGTTTATTTATTCATATCACACTGTGTACCCCTTGGGGCTATGCATCCTCTTTCCTCCTCTACAGAGCCACTGCCACCGCCACCTCTGCCACCAGCTTGTTAATGGTGGTGGAATGATGGCTTACCTATCCATGTCATTTTTATCCCTACTTTTTTCCTGAATGCGTTCATAGCTACTATTGCCTGCCCACCTTGTACAGGCTAATTAGATGAAGATTTTTTTCTTTCCTCTAGTAGATCTATTTCATGCCTCTTATTTTGGATATATATAATCTGGCCATGATATTAAGTTTCACTTTACCCCAGAGATGCCAACAATCAGGAACAAAACAGATGAAATAGGGGCTTTTAACTAAATGAGCAGGGAAGGATGATTGCAAATAAGAATATTCGGCGGTGAATGTTAATTTAGTTATGATGTGCTTTTTTTTACCACAGGTGTTTTTAAGAAATAAATCCTCATTCTTTGAAGTCATTTGTGTAGTGAATTAAAAAGAAAATGAAATTTATTGAAACAGTTATTGTATATGATGTGCAAAAAGGTAGAAAGTGCAAAAGGACTTATTTAATAATGTTATAATCCAAAGTAAATTATTTTTCTTCTATGTATAAAACTAAATAATGTCTCAGAAAACAGTCTTGAATTTGTATCTGTTGTATTATTTATTGATTTGTTTTTCACCAATCCAGTTTAGTGCTTTAGACACATACATGTTGTTGTTGTTGTTTTAACATAGCAGTATGGTGTTATTTTGAGGGCTCATAAGTCTGTTGTATTTCTCATTCCTATTTGATCAAAATAGCTATTTTACCAAAACTTATATTCCAAAACTTTTTGTATATGACTGTACAGCTCAATTCATTCTCCTTCCAAGTAAAATATGCCCAGTAGCAATTTAGATCCTTTATAAAGGTAACTGCAATATTTTTTTTACAGTCTTCTGGTCAAAATTGATCACTTAAACATTTTCTGCCGGCCTGAATAGGGACCTTAGGAATGTTTGAATGACTGGGTTTGTTCCTTTCTAAAGAAGCAGTTATACTCAAGGAGAACGTTACAGTTTTCTAAAACTAATCTAGTATTTTTTATAAATTTCAAGTACAGAAACAGTGTTTCAGATTTAAAATACTTTGGACAGAAAACGGTGTGTATATGTTTTGTTGTGTTTTTGACACAAGTGCAAATAAAGGCTTTGTATAAAGTTATCTATTTGGCAGATTATTAATGTACACAACTTTGTCAAACCTTTGGCTATTTAGCACAAATATTGATGAGCCCCGTTATACTAAAATTGAAAGTGTTAGTGATGTTCTTTTTAAAAATGTTCTAGTGACTCCTGATATAGTCCAAAATAAAACTGCTTTCTCTTTAGATGTAATAAAACCTATTAAATGAGAACATTTGTGTAATGGACATGTTTGTACATCATCGTTTTCATTTAATTGAAATTTTGTGTAAATCATCTTTTTCATATAGAGAATACCATATAGTTGTCCCCTTTGTGTGTATATTAATAATATGTTAAGTATTCAAATTTTTTACAGATTTTTCTGAATTGTCTAGGCAGTATTGCAAGGATAAAGGTTGAATATTAATACTAGAAAGAACTGTTCTTGTAAAAGATATTCATGTTTAACTTTCTAAATAAATAAGTGACATTTCAGGGGCTAAGACACTTAAAAATGATCTTGGAGATATTAAGGCACTGAAATATTTAAGTATAATTACCAGAGGGCCCAGGTTTTTAATATTCTTCACAGACAAGTTTCCAAGGATTCCCAATGCATGTGGTTCTCTAAACTTACTCAGAACCCTGGATACTGGAGATAATCATATGCTGACAGAGTTGTCCTACTTTCCAAAGTCATAATATCTTCAAATATTAATTACCACAAAACCTGTGACATGCTCCTTTCAAATTTAGAGCTGATCATTTATAAAGCAGCCTAAAATTCAGGGTTTTTAGAGTTTGTATAACATCAGATGTCAGAAAAAATTTTTTCCTCTGTTAAAGTAAAAAAAAAACATTTTTACACTTCCAGAGTAAACATGTCCAGTTCCATTTTAGAAGTATCACAGCATCTGAATGTAACTTGAATACTTTGTAACTGGTAAAACATTCTTCTGCATACTTTCTCATCACCCCTGCCCTTCTCCTTCAGTTTGTTTTACACACCTAGCATTAGCATTCTGTGAACAATTTTTTAAAGGATTGCTATAATGTATTTTATTTCTGTCCTACAGTAATTTATTTACATTTTAAAGGGAATTTGAATACAGTGGCAATTTTGACAACCAGCAAGCTCATCAAAGTAAGATTCTACCTGTAATCTCATGATGTACAAAATACCTGCTCTGTTCTATGTAACAGAGACAGGGATTGTGTGTGGTTTACCTTACAAATAGGGAAAGAGTAGCTGACATCTAGCTTTTGAGTGTCCTGAAATCTTTACTTCTGGTGTATCAGTTGCTTTAAAATTCACTTAAATTCAGATTGCTCACCAATGCAACTAGCAAAAAGGTGCTGATTACAAAGGACATAATACCTCACTCTTCCTACTGATTGTGAAGGACCGAGTTTCTACCTATATGCTAGACTGATCAGTGAAGAGTTTCAGTGTGACATTAGCAACATATTCATTTAAACAAGTGATGCAGAGATGTTCTATATGAATGTTGCCTATATTACATGCTGATAGAACAAATTTCCATTTATGTGCTGTCTAAATATCAGAGATTAAATTACTGGGTTTTCCTTTACTTTTTACTTCAGCAGTATTTGTTGATTTCCTATTATGTGCCAGGCTCTTGACTGAGATAAGTAATGAGAACCTTACATGATTTTTCTATTCCAGGTTTTTGTTGAAGCTTTAAATTAGCCATTCTTTAATACTTGACTTCCTATATGTAGTTCTTTACTTATGAGATTCTTCTTCTGAGAATAAGTACAGAGAAACTGTGGGCTCTACCTAGATTTTACTTTTAAAGAGGCAGATGACAGGAAGCAGAAACCAGTGGCTTGAATGAGATTTAGGCTTCTCATGGTTTTTAATTTTCTGTATGACATTTTCATTAGCATTGGCCACTTGACTACTGTAAGGAACTGTGTGTTTACTGATTTTGTAATAATAGCATCTATTCTTTTGGAATCTGGACTTTGAACAACAACTCATTTTACAGAATCATTGAATAGCCAGTTCCTATTCTTTCTTACCTAGAATTTTTCCAGGGGATTTCACATGGCAGGTTAACGGAAGAAAAGCCATTTGTGTAACTCTTCTGTTAGGTTTGTTTCCCTCCCCCTTGGATCCCTAGATATAACTTCTTACGTTCTTTTCCTGCTAATTGACCGGCAGCATCCTGTAATATTATCATCCCTTTGTCCCAAGGAATGGTGTAGTTTTATTCAAAGAGCAATAAAATGTCATGTCTTGTCTATTCCTACCTATAAAAAGATCTTTTTCCTTTATTCAGTTAGATTTTGTGGAATAACTGGTTAAAGGAAAAGCAATAAAACATTTCAGGAACAATTAGCACTAAAATTTTGATCCACTTTAATATAAAAATCTCATTTTTTCCTTTTAATTATATTTTTTAAGTAGCTATGGAAGAAAGTGTAAAGTGAAAGCATGCAAAAAATAGCATTAAACTTCTAGTCCATTTGTAAACTTATATGAAATAATCTGGACATACTTATTTTCCAAAAAGTAAAACATGTATGATTGTACATGTCATACAGATTGAGTTAGAAAATTAAGCTTTTTTTTGCCCTTTCAAATGTAGGGTTGTCATATAATTTTAAGAGCTATTATTATAGTATTCAAAGTGAATTGCTATAAAATTCACTTTTCATTAAGCCTTTTATTACACTGTTGATGTTCCTTTACTAAGCTTTTAAAGCTTGTAAGAGCTACTTAGTGAAGTAGTAATCAAGTGCAAACTTAAATAAACGGTTATAATTTTTCTGGAAATGAGGAAGATTTAACCAGATGTTAAAATGTGTATGTATGATCATAAGAGAAATACCATTATTATAACAATTGATCGATTAAGTAATTCAAGTTATTTAGTTACATTTTCTCAATTTGGTATGGTAAAGCATTATTTGAAAAAGTACACGAAGGATGTATGTAGATAATATTACTGCTGTTAGAGAACCAGCTGCAAATTAGTGCATGCTTTTGGGAATACAAGTAACTGCATACTTTCCTAACTTGGTTTAGACTGTATGACCTCCCTAGAAATTACATGTATGTCTGTATGTGTGTATTTATGTATATTTGGGAATATATAAAAAATACTGTCTTTCTCTTCTTCCCCTTTTTAGTTTTAGATTGTAAGCAAAAGAAATCAAGGTCAAGATCTGGAAGCAAGAAGAAAATGCTAACATTACCTCATGGTGCTGACGAGGTTTACATTCTCAGATGCAGGTGTGTGCTTATATTGCTAAATCTGCTTAGTTCAGATTTTGTGTTGATATGTTAGCTACTTTTTAGGGATTTTAAATTTGTGGCAGAAGGTGCATTCTCCACAATTAAATTATAAATGAACTTTTGGAGACAAGCTTAAAATCTTAACTCAGTTCATAAACGCTATACTTTAACGGATCAACTTTTTTATATTAGCGAAAGAGCCTCTATGATACTGTGAATTATAAAAATAGCTTTTTGTTGTTTTATTTATTTGCTTTGTTTGGTTTGATTTGGTTTGATTTTTTAAAGTTGTCTTTAGTTTCTGCTTATTGGGAATATATACTTCTAAGTATAGCTATACAAATTATTCACACCTCCCTCCCATATTCACCCTCACGTAGTTCAAGGAATTCTGAATTGGGTAAGGGTCTTTTAAAAAGAAGATGCATTTTGGAAATACAGTTGTTTTAAATGTAGGTTTTAAGACCTTTTATTTAATTTTAATCTAATGTTCCCATTTCTACAAATATTACTGGAGTTATTATAGCTGTTAAATATGTGAATTGGCAGTTTTGATACTGTATTAAATCGTTTTGATTTTATATGTATTTAGAAACTATTGTCCAGAGCGCGCTCTCCAATATATGGTAAAGCTTACTTCTTATGTTTATTGATTTTATGGGAATTGGTTTTAAATAAAGGGAATTGGTCATGTTAAGAAAACTGTCATTAACTTCTTCTGTAGGTTTTGTGGCCTAGTCTTTCGTGGACCATTGTCTGTTCAGGAAGACTGGATTAAGCACTTACAACGACACATTGTAAACGCTAATCTTCCACGGACTGGAGCTGGCATGGTGGAAGTCACGTCACTGTTTAAAAAGCCTGCTTCCATTACAGAAACTTCATTTTCTTTACTAATGGCAGAAGCAGCTTCATAGAACGAGGAAACCTTTTAAATAGCAAATATGAATTGGATGTAAATTTGAAATTCTTTGTCTTTTTTTTAAAGCCACATTAAATTATCTGTTTATAAATACTAAAGCAGGAAAAAGGGGAAAGGTGAATTATGGTGACATCAGAACAAATTGAGTACTTCAAACAGTAAGTAGTCTATTTTATATAGGACAGAAGATGTGTTTTCAAGGCTTACTGGATTTTGTCAGTTAACTGTATTCATTCAGTAAAAGATCAGTATATGTAAGCAGTCATTAATAAACTTGCACATAGATACTTAAAGACAGACTTAAGGAAAATTATGTTTTCTGCAGTGTTACCAGGATCAAGGTTCTGTTTATTCCCCCACAAGACTTGCATTGAAAAATAAGATATTATATTTTGTTTGTATGTATTTAGTGTTTTGTATAATACCTGGAACCGCTAACTAAATTTACTCAACTTAGGGCATTAAATATCATGTACTTCATAGATTGAGACTGTTCACTCAAATAGGGCAGAGTACTATTCTATCTAGATGTGTAAGTGTTTTTTTAAAATCACATGGAATGGTTTTTTTTATACTAAAAAGTGGAGGGAGATTTGTTTAAACAAGTATTTCTAAAAGAAATATGTACATAGTCCTGGAAATTATTTGTGGTAAGGAAATATTCTTTACTCCAGTTGCATTTCTCAGACAAATAAAGTGGTGCATCCATGCTACCTCCTACTTTGTCAACAAAGATGCTATTTACCCTTTACATTTTTGTATCATAATAGATTTTAAAATCTAATGTTCTTTATTGCAAGGCATCCTTTTGTTAACAGATTTGTTTCTTTTTAATGTTTTACCTAAAATTTGACATGCTTACAGGACAGGTTTGCCTCTTACTTTATTTAACATTGTAGAAATGTAATTAATAAAGATGCTCACTACACAATTTAGAATAGGTTTTCTCATTTATATTCTCTTCCAAAATTGATCAGTAGCAAAACTTAATACACCAATTGAAATATTTCTACATATGATGAGAATGTTTACAATTTAAATTTTAGAACTTGTTTTGGATGTGATTATATGTACGAAAATCGTGTAACACTATGCTTATGCTAAGAACCGACATAATGGAATTACTGAAATAAATGTGCTGTGAGGAATGGAAAATATGGTGCAGATGTCTTGGTCATGATAAATTGTGATTCTTCTTTTCAACTTTTTCCAAAAACAAATTAGTTCTTTTAATCTGAAATCAGATTGCTTTACAAATAACAGTTTTTGTATGCAAGCACCATTTCATTTAATTTCATGTAGTATGGCTAATACTATAGTTGAAACAAGGATATGCATTGATACTTCGTATGTAAATAAAGTTAAAAACATTAAATAAGGAGTATTTTGGTAGAGTATATACATACCTCACTGCCAGTGAAATTGCTTTCCTATGGTATATCTCCTTACCAGAAAAATCTCTAAATAAAAAAAGACTTAAAGAAAGTTACAATGTGTATAGTGTGAAGCATTTTTTATTTTTATCACTGGTGGGAATAGCCCATTTGGGTTTGTGTTTCATTTGATTTAAATTGTTTATACTTAGCAGATTACTTTATTCACATACCTTATGTGTGAAATTAGGAAATTGGACTGAATGGATCATTCAAGAGTCTCTTGATCCCTGGGGTGTACTAGATAAAGGAAAAGTACTTGTAAGTTATCTTCATTTTCAAAATGCCTAATAGAAACTGTATTTTTTTTATAAAGATGAGAGTAAAACATCAAATTACTTTTGACTAAAAATATACCAAATCTGTGTTATAGTGGTTGTCTCTTATTGAGCAAGTTTCATTGATAGTTATATTTGACTATATATATGTGTGTATATGTGTGTGTGTGTGTGTGTGTATAAAACTGGAAGACAATACTACATAGCAAGTAGAGTTCAGAAGTTTAAAAAAAAAGACTCCTGGTGGAAAGACTAGCAATCACTAGATCCCGTTTAGCTCTAATTTTTATAGTTCTGTGATTTTATCTTTTTTAAAAAAAGGTTTTAGTGATTTTTTAGAGAGAGAAGGAGAAAGAGAAACATCTGTCGGCTGCCTCCTTGCACACCCCCTACTGGGGATCAGACCCACAACCCAAGCATGTTCCCTGACTGGTAATTGAACCAGCGACCTCTCAGTGCATCGGATGAAGTTCAACCAGCTGAGCCACACTGGCCAGGGCTCATTTTTATCTTATTAAGCCTACTATCAAGATGTAGGAATACAAGAAAAATAGCTAGTTTAACCACAAGTTTCATAAACAAACCTAGATTAATTTTTTTTATGTCAAACTATATTTAAAATAATTATGTCTTTTTCTAGATGTAAAGAGAATTCAAATTCAAATTAGAAACCGTAAACTAGAGGGAATCCTAAAAAGTAAATTAAACAAAGAACATTTCTCATAGTAAAGATATTTGGGTTACAAAATTTTAAAAATACTTTAGGAAGCAAAGTTATTTGGCTTCCACATATAAAATATTGTCTCTGGTTAGGCTTTCATGTCTAAATATGGCTTGATTCAGTATTGTCTAATTTTCTTTTAATTCTTTTATCATTGCCTAAGATATTTCAGCTTTTTTAGTATTAAAGCTTTTTCTCTGGTTAAAATCTGGTTAAAAGTGTTGATTTATTTAATAGCATCAAGACACATGCTTCTTTAGAATATATTAGAACCACAGCATAGCTAATAACTCTATTCACATCTCCATTTTGGTTCACATATTAAATACAGGTTAGACAGAGTTTTTCAGTAGTAAACAAACTTCTTAAGGTCATGAACTTAACCTCTTAGGAACTGTACACTTAAAGCATATTAATCCAAAGGATAGCTTTGATTTTTTTTTTCTCTTACTGGAAAATGTAATATATATTCATTTTAGAAATATTAGGAAAATGAGAAAGCCAATAATGGGGAAAGTCACCTTTTCTATCATAACTCAAAGACATTCACTTTAAACAGCTTATAGCATTTCTCTCTCTAGTCTTATTGTTTCAGTATAATTAATTGTAATGTTTTATAATGTATCTCATTTTTCCAAGTTAATTTTAAATTTGAGTTCTGCCTTGTATAGACTAACCTTTTGAATTGTAGCTCGGGAGCATTTTCCAACACCAACAACTGATTCTCTGATTCTCCAGACACCAACTGGGAGACCAACAATTCAGTTTTGACACTGGTGACCTGGAGTCCATATTTTAAAGGGCTTATAGTCCTACAGGACTGCCCACATTTCAGATGCCAGTAGAAAGTATCAGGTCACCTGTACTTCTGGCAAACCAGCTATAAATTGGGGGTTCCCACAAAACCCATCTTCAGGTTCAATAATTTGCTAGAATGACTCAGAACTCAGGAAACTACTTGACTTTGCCAATTCATTATAAAGGATATAACTCAGGAACAGCCAAATGGAAGAGACAGTTGGGGCAAGGTATTGGGGAAAAGGGTGGTGTGGAGTGATCCATCCTCGCAGCATCTTGGTGTATTGACCAACCTGGAAGCTGTCTGAACCCCATCACTTGTGGGATTATTATGGAGGTTTCCTTACAAAGGCACAATTGATTAAATCATTGGCTGTTGGTGATTATTAACTCAATCTCTAGCTATTTTTCCCTCCATAGAGCTCTGAGGTTGGTAAGACAGAGTTCCAACCCTCCAATCATGCCCTGGTCTTTCTGGTAACTAGCTCTTGTCTGAAGCTATCAGGTGGTCCATAGCCACCAGCCATGTCATTAGCATACAAGAGACACTCATCACTCTGAAAATTTCAAGAGTTATTTAGGAGTTGTGTGTGAGGAGCCAGGAACAAAACCCAAGTATTTGTTTTTTATTATAGTTAACACTTGGATGTGACAAAAAGCCAGCATCAGTGATATTTCAGATCATGAACCATTATCAGCATTTACCCCTGCTATAGGAGGTAGCTATCAAAAATTTTTCAACAGTGGAAACTTTTCTTATTTTGAGGGCTAATCAAGTTCAGGTATTGGTCTTTCATTAGTAGCCCATAACTCCAATTTCTTGGTCCTCTAGCCTACATTTTAGACATAGGTACAACTTCAGTTTTCCCTGATTATCACAAATAACTGAATAATACTTTTAATTGCTTAGGTAAACAGTAATAAGTAAAACTTACATAAATTGATATCTAATAGTTCAAGTTTCTTACATTAAATCAGAAGACAAGATGAATAAAAAGTGAATATAATCTATTAACTTGGTTTTTTTTTCTTGTTCCTAAAATTTTAGACAAGAAAAAGAAAAATACACAGCATTCCACCATATTAAAATTTGTCTTATTAGTCTTGTTTTTCTATTTATATACTTTTGCTTTTTAAAAGAACATGAGATTAGGCTATGTAGAAATTGACTGTTCTCTTAGCAGTAGATCCACAAACATTTTTATGCCACTAAATATTAAGATTTTTGCATAATGTTTTATTGTACCACACATGATTTACTACTTCATTAAAATGTAGCACAATATTTTGCAAGATGCAGCTATAAACAGGATGAGCTTGGCAGGAGCCCAACTGAATAAGTATAGCCAACTGCAAAAAAAGGGAAGAAATCAACATGTGATTAACCAAATATGTGATTAACCAAATAGTATATATAAACAGTGGCTAAGCCTCTCTTTGGGGAGACAGAGATTTGGATGTAAATCACCTGCAAGTAAATAAAACTACCTAAAGACAACCATGTAACCCCTTGAGTTGGGTAACGAGTTCTTTCTGTTGGGTTTGATGCCTTTCATTCGTGGTGTTGATTTTCTCAAATATTTGGTTGATACTTGCTTGTTCATCTTATATTTCTTGTTAGCCTTTCTGTACATGTTCTATTGATTCAGCCTGTTTCTAGTGATTATAGGGAAGGAGTACAACCAGTATGGAGTCTTCTAGAAGTATAGACTTCATTCCTCTTTCATGGCTGAACTAAAAGCACCCAAACCTCTAGAGCCCTTCCCACCTTTTGGAGCCACCTTTCTTTGCATAGTTTGGATTAAGATTTCCTCCTTCAAACACAACCACCCAAAATCTATGGGACACAGTGAAAACAGTCCTGAGATGGAATTTCATAGCATTACAGGCCTACCTCAAGAAGCAAGAAAAAGCTCAAGTAAACAGTTTAACCATACACCTAAAAGAATTAGAGAAAGCACAACAGGAAAGATTACATAGAAACTAAAAAACCAATACAAAACATCAGTGAAACCAAGGGCTGGTTCTTTGAAAAGTTAAAAAAGATTGATGAACCTTTAACCAGTCTCATCAAGGAACAGAGGGGACACAAATAAAATCAAATGAAAAAGGAGAAGTAACTGACATCACAGAAATACAAAGGATTGTAAGAAAGTATCACCAACAATTATATGCCAACAAATGGACAACCTGGGCAAAATGGACAAATTCCTGAAAACATACAATCTTCCAAAACTCAATCAGGATGATGCAGAAAACCTGAATAGACCAATAAGAACTAATGAAATTGAAGCAGTAATTTTAAAAAAACTCCCAGAAAACAGAAGTCCTGGACCAGATGGCTTCATGGGCAAATTTTACCAAACATTCAAAGAAGAGCTAACACCTATCCTCAAACTGTTCCAAAAAAATTCAGGAGGAGGGAAGACTTCCAAGCTCTTTTTACAAAGCCAACTATCAGAGAAAACAAGAAAACAGTCCCACTTACTATTCCAACAAAAAAAAATAAGGTACCTAGGAATAAATTTAACCGAGGAGGTAAAAGACCTGTACTCAGAAAATTATAGGACATTGAAGAAAGAAATTGAGGAAGATGCAAATAAGTGGAAGCATGTACTGTTTTCATGGCTTGGAAGAATCAACATTATTAAAATGTCCATACTACCCAAAACAATCTATAGATTCAGTGCAGTCCTTATTAAAATACCAATGGTATGTTTCACAGGTCTAGAAAAAATATTCCAAAAATTTATATGGAACCATAAAAGACTCCCGAATTGCCTCAGCAATCTTGAGAACAAAGTTGAGAGGGATCACAATATTGGATATCAAACTATACTACAAGGCCATTTTAATCAAGACGGCACTGGCATAAGAACAGGTATATAGATAAATGGAACAGAACAGAGAGCTCAGAAATCAACCCATACCTCTAGGGTCAATATTTGACAGAGGAGCAAGAGCATACAGTGGAGTAAAAACAGTGTATTGAATAAATGGTGCTGGGGAAATTGGACAGATAACATGCAAAAAAAAAAAAAAATGCAACTAGACCACCAACTTGCACCATACAGAAGAATAAACTCAAAATGGATAGAAGACTTTAGTGTAAGTCACGGAACCATAAAAATCCTAGAAGACAGTAAAATCTCAGACACCTCTCATAGCAATATTTTTGCTGATGCATTTCCTAGGGTAAGGGAAACAAAGGAAAAAAACAAATGGGACTGCATCAAAATAAAAAGCTTCTGCACAGCGAAAGTAACCATCAACAAAACGAAAAGGGAACCCGCTGTATGGGAGAAACATACTTGCCAATGATACATCTGATAAGGGGTTAATTTCCAAAGTATACAAAGAAAGGCTCCTACCCCTCAACACCAGGAAGACAATCCAATTTTAAAATGGGCAGACCTGAAAAGACGCTTCTCCAACCAGTAGACATGAAAAAATGCTCAGCATCACTAGTCATCAGAGAGGTACAAGTTAAAACCATAATGAGATATCAGTTCACACCTTCTAGAATGGCTACTGTCAATAAATCAACAAACAAGTGCTTGAGGATGTGGAGAAAAGGGAATCGTAGTGCACTGTTGGTGGGAATGCAGACTGGTGCAGCCACTGTGGAAAGCAGTGTGGGGTTTTCTCAAAAATGGCCTGGCCAGCATGGCGCAGTGGTTGAGCATCGACCTAGGAGCCAGGAGATTTCGGTTCAATTCCCTGCCAGTGCACATGCCTGGGTTTCGGGCTCCATCCCCAGTAGGGGGCGTGCAGGAGGCAGCTGATCAGTGATTCATCATTGATGTTTCTCTTTCTCCCTCTCTCTGAAATCAATAAAGACATTTAAAAAAAATAAAAATAAAAATGGAACTGCCTTTCGACCCAACAATCCCACTTCTGGGAATATATTTTAAGAATCCCGAAACACCAATCAGGAAGAGTATATGCACCCCTATGTTTATAGCAGGGGTGCATATACTTATGTTCTCTCATATATAACCTTAAAGATCCGTTTATAGCCAATTTACAATAGCCAAGATCTGGAAACACCCCAAGTGCCCATTGGTAGATGACTGGATAAAAAAGCTGTGGGACATTTACAAAGTGGAATACTAGGCTATTAAAAGGAAGGAACCTCTTGCCTTTTGCAACAGCATGACTCAACCTGGGGGTTATAATGCTAAGAAAAATAAGCCAGTCAGAGAAAGATAAATACCATATGATCTCATTTATATGTGGAATCTAATGAATAAAATAAACTGAAAAACAAAATAGAACCAGCATGAAAGCTTTTTTTTTTTGATAGAAATTCACATAGATATGTATGTTATTCCCCTAAACCATTATGAAGTCATGTTATAAGAAAGACATAGTTAGCCCAGCTGGTGTAGCTCAGGGGTTGAGCTAGAAGGTGAACTAGGTCATGGTTGGATTCCGTGTCTGGGCACATGCCAGGGTTTGGGGCTCAATCCCCAGTAGGGGGTGTGCAGGAGGCAGCCAATCAATGACTGTCATCATTGATGTTTCTGTG
Organism: Miniopterus schreibersii; assembly: GCF_964146895.1. NCBI lineage: Eukaryota > Metazoa > Chordata > Mammalia > Chiroptera > Miniopteridae > Miniopterus > Miniopterus schreibersii. Next base: position 58,338,866 of record NC_138109.1, on the reverse strand, counting down.
TCTCCCTCTCCCTCTCTAAAATCAACAGAAACATTAAAAAAAAAAAAAAAAGACATAGTTATGCTTCAAAACTGTTCTTTTTAGCTCCTCAAATTCTCTTTTTAAAAAATTTAACTTATGTCAGTCCCTTTAGAGTATCAAATCAGTGCTTCATACTTACTGTAGTCACTAGATGTGTATTTTGTGAAGATACAAAAAATAGGTAAGGAATGAAAGTATATTATTTTTTTGGAAGTTCATCTGAAACATGGAAGTTTAAAATGAGTAAACTTTTTATCCTGTGATTTCAATTTTGTATTCTGCTTTTTTACTTAGTTGTTTCTGGTGATAATTGTTACTCATTTCTCTTTGTTCCATGTGACCAAGTTGCAAATTTAAAATGTCTGTTGTGTCATTTCAGAACTGAAACATTATTTACTAAAGGTAAAGACTATTATGGTAACATGGTTTGTCAAGACCCCTGCTATTACTCATGCAGCATTTTCAAGCCCTTTGAGAAGTCCATAGATCATAGCTTACGAGATCTCCTGTCACCCAGAAGGCCAATACAAAAGTACTTCAGGACATTCACAGGGAATATGGGAGAAACTTATGTTCTCTCATATATAACCTTAAAGGTCCGTTTTTCTCTACCAGACATCTGCTACTGTTGTATTTCCTTTTCCAACACAGCCGGCAGTTTGCCTTCTCCCTAAGACTGAAGCTGACGTGGCTGTTTGGATCGATGATCCGGGACTCTAGAGTACACAGTCCCCTGCATGGTATTGGGCCCACACAGTTTAATAGAAAGTCAGTTCTTCGCATAATTACTGCTGAAATCAAAGGGTTTTAAATGGTAATATTAGCACAACAGTAAGTTTTATTTTGTTCTCATGTCCCATTTTCTAGATGATCTGCTGAGCTGCCGAAAACAGGAGCAAAAGGAAGTATTCACAATTTAGCGAATAAATTCAGCTAGGGCTCACTTTATGTAGGATCTACGAATAACCTTAACAAATTTATTAAATTTTTATACCAATAACCTCTCTAAAAACTTCATCATTGAAGCGCGTGCTATCAGACCGTATTAATCCTGCCCCTTGCTGCAGTTATCGAACAATTCCCCAGTGTGCCACAGCCCTGAAGGTTTGTAGCTCCTAGTCAGTCTGCAATGCTACCCATGTCCTAGATCGTGAAGATTTCACTGTCCGTGCAAGAGGGACATTAGAGTGAGCTGCTGAAGGGGACGAAGGGGTTAGGTAGTTACCTTGGGGGAAAGTGTAATGGGCTGAGGGAGCAGGTGCCAGGACTGGGGCAGAGCGTAGGGAAACGGGGGATGGGAATGTAGAGCTAGGTCATAGGGCCTCTGTGCCACTGTAAGGGATGGGAGATAAGACCTCTAACAAATTATCACTCAGTCTCTTGGCCTCTCCCTCATGATCATGCCCTAGACCTTGTCTGTATCCATAATTGCACCTTTTTCTCAGTGTTAATATTCCTACTCTCAGAATTGCCACTTTTTGTCCTAATTTTTTCTCTGTAATACTGACTCCAGTAATTCGTCATCCCCATTGATCTTACCACCTTTTTACGGGCTCTCAACTACCCCCCTTTCTCCCTCTCTCAACCCCAATTTATTCACCAGTCCATCAAGAGCACTCTCTTGTCCTCACTCATCCTTTGTTCCTCTCACTCTGTGTACTCTCTTGGCAAAATCCCAACCCCAGTTAAACCAGCTCTGCACACTTAGGATGTTTTTTTCCTCCCATCTTAAAACAAAAACCTCTCTTTTAGCCCCTTCTCTCCTTTCCAGCTACCACACATATTTCTATTTTTTCTTTTAAAGCAAAATTACTTGTCAGAGCCAGATAGATAGTAAGCATGATAACATAATAGATAACATTTATTGAGCATTTGCTATATGTCAGGCACTATCCCAAATAGTTTACACATTAATCTTAATTGGTTCTCATAGCAACCCAGTGAAATAGAAAATACCATATTTTGCGATGAGAAAAAGGCACAAAGAGCTTACTTTCCCAACAGCTGGCAAACAGTGAAGCTGGAATTCAAATCCAGGCAGTCTGGTGTCAGAGCCTATCTATGCCCTTAACTATTAAGAGTAAAGCGGCCTGGCCGCGCATGGCTCAGCGGCTGAGCATCGACCTGGGATCCAGAAGATCCCTGTTGGATTCCCGGTCAGGGCGCATGCCTGGGTTGCAGGCTCGATCCCCAGTCGGGGGCGTGCAGGAGGCAGCTAATCAATGGCTCTCATTGATGTTTCTATCTCTCCCTCTTACTTCCTCTCTCTGAAGTCAATAAATTTTTTAAAAAAGGTAAAGCAAAGTATGTTCTCACTCTGAGTTCTCATTCACATCAGCAGCACACTCCAATTTCCAAGAGTGAGTAGTTCCACCCCGATCGTTCCTCATGAGTGGTGGTGCTAAGAGGTTCTGGCTGCTGGGCTACGTACTGTAAGGTGGAGCTTTCCATTTAACCAGGTTTCTTTAGAGGCGATTGCTTTTGGCTGAGGACACTTTCTGTTTTGTAATCTTTTGGCTTTAGCTTTTTGTGGTTTCCTTGTGTTTTGCATTTCTTACATCTCATTAGTAAGGGGCTTCAGCTGCCTCTCTGGTAGAAGCTCATAGGATGCTAAACGAATCAGAGTGGGGTCAAGGGAAAAGGAATTTTCTCCTCCTGATCTATTCTATCCCAGAAAAGAATCCCTGAGCTGAATGAGATTAGTAATAAACACAACTACTTTGAATTATACCCTCTGCAATTGCTAATTTGGAATCTGTGATGGCAGAAGGTGGCGGATTTTCTTTAAAAGCACTATCTACCAAAGTGTGGGGGGGGGTGGGGAGGCACCAATGACATAATGGCGTTACTTTCTCAGACCCTAACCTGACATTTCCCTAGAGAACTTAAAGAATTGCCTTCGATCCATTATTAATTTGTTACTTCCTTCTTACATCATCTTTGGAGAGGGAGGAATTCAATTAAACATTTAGTATGAATATTTTGTAAATAACCACTGAAATCTTTAAATAGTAAATCCTCAAGATCAGTTAAGTTTTTAAGTCTTACGAGCAAGGAAACATTAGACTTGCTCTAGCTGACTACTGACCTCATTCTCGTTGGCAGACATTTCCCTTCCCAAACAGTTACTGGCAAGGGGAGGGGTTCCTGTGATTGGCTTTTCTCTTTCTGGCTGAAACAGGTTGTGGATTCAAATACCATCCCTATAGGGAAGCCGTTACTATTTCTTACTGTTTTTTGTTTGATTCATTTTATTGGCTCCTTAAAAGTTATCCTCATGTCAGAGATAGTTTAAAACTCTCATAAGGAGCAGGCAAGATTTTCCCAGCCATGTTACTGCCCCCCCACCCTCCCCTGTACCCCATTAAATGTTCTACCTTCCTGTACCCACACATGTTTTAATTACAGTTTTCTTTTTTTCTTAATATATCTTTTATTGATTTCAGAGAGAGGAAGGGAGATGGAGAGAGAGAGAAACATCAATGATGAGAGTCATTGATCGGCTGCCTCCTGCATGACCCTGACTGGGGATTGAGCCCACAGCCTGGGCGTGTGCCCTGACGGGGATCGTACCTCCATCTCCTGGATCCTAGGCTGATGCTCAACTGCTGAGCCACACCTGGCTGGGCAATTTTCAAAAAAAATGTTGAAATTTTATTAGTCCACAAAGAAAGTTCTAAACAGTTCACAAGGAACTGATGTTAATATGAACCTACTATAAGAGAATAAAGAATTGATTTACAAACTCCCATGGTGAATGTAAATCCAACCATTTCCCAAGTGGCTGCTTTTCACTGTGGAAGTTTTATTTCTTAGGAAACAAATGCTGGATAACTTTGCCAAACCAGCCTAAACTTGATAAGTGATCTCCATTGGCCCTTTAGGAGTCATACCTGAAACATTTATCTCTTGAGTTCTAAAGAAAATACATAACTTAGGAGAAACTCTTGGATAAGAGGTTTTAATCCTATATACTTTTGAGGGAGTTGATTCCTTTTAAGACAGAGCTTTCGCCTAATTGCTTTTAGTAAATTAAAATAATTTTCATATTAATGGTGTAAAGAAGAGTAGTATTGTCAAGGATTGCAGAGACCAAGAATGTAATTTAACAATTTGTGGCCCAAGATTTTTCTGTGATGAATCCAACTGTACCTGTGTTGGATGGATGTGGCCACCTCCTGAAGCAGAGAAGGACTTTCTGTCTGTGTTAAATGTAAATAATCCTTATGGCAGGTCCTTTAGGCTGATGCCAATAGTGTGCATGGGGACGAAAGACTATGTATACTAAGAAATAACTACAGAGGAATTAACATATTGAGTAGAAGTGGGAGAGAAAACGAGGTTTGGCAAGGCTGCCCAGGTGAAGGTCTTGTTCAGAAAGAGGAGACCAGGGAGCAGAGGAGGCACCAAGGGGTCTTAGAAAGGAGGCTGTTGGAGCAGTTTCTGACTCAACCCAGTGGATATGTTTGGAGAGTCAACCAGAAGACAAAAACAAACAAACAACAAAACCCAAACTTTGCTTTCTTATGGACTACAGCTGAGGGAAAGGGAATATTTTGTGTGAACGGATGCAGGAAGGAGGGACTGCTGCTTCTCCATGACGCCCTCGTTTCTCACTGCCACTTCCTCTGGCGCAGTAACACCGCTGGAAACACCCAAATGACAAACACAACTCCAGCTGGCATTTTCTACCCAATAGAAGCAATTTTCTCCTGACCATAAGAGAGAACAAATCCTTTTTTCCATGGTTAAAAAAACAAAATGGGTGGCATTTCCCTCTGGCGGTTGATGATGGGGCCAATGACAAAGGCACATTTGAAGTCTAGCGGCTGTTGGGGGAAGGAAGTTGGGAGTAGTGGGGCGAACGCTAACCAAGTATCATCGCTTGATTTTTAAGCCTGGGTGGTTCCCTCTGAATTCGGGGTCTTGTGTTAAGCCAAACACAAGACCCCGAATTCATAACTGTTTAGTTTTCCCATCACGAGGAAGTGGACTATATGATCTGTTCTTGTACCTCTAGAATTCTGTAATTACAACAGAAAGCACCCTAATAAACTAGCCTGTACCAAGAATAGAAAAAAATAGCATATAGAGTACGGTGTCCTTTTAGTTACGTTTATGCTTCATTATAATTGGTTTATGTAACTTCTTTTTTTTTTTTAATCTTCTGGAGTCTCTACCTCAGAAAGTACTGCATAGTTCATTTTAGCAAAGATAAAAGGCAGAACTGGTAACACATCATATCGCCACATGGAGGCTAGCAATTAGACAGAAAGCCAGACAAAAATCACAAGGCGAGCCATAAATAAGAGAGAGTCTTAATGTGATTTAAATAGCGTGACTGAGCTGCATTCAGTGTCAGCCTGGTCACCAAGGCCAATGCGACATCACCGTCTATAGAGATGTATTCCAGCAAAGGACTTCTGCATCCACCATCTGGTGCCCGACGTGGGGAACACATCTCACTGAATGACACGTAACCCAGTGGGATGCACCAAATTTGCTTAAACATGAGAACATCCTCCTCTTATAACAAAAGCTGCGTAGGACCCTAATTTTATATTCTGTAAATGTCCTGGAAATGATTAAAGCAGCAGTCTTCTGGGGAGACCTCGGAACATTTACTGATCTTGTTTCCTTTGTCAAAGCCATAATTTCAGAAAGTATTGTGGGTTTCAGCTTACACCGAAAAGCCAATTAGATGTCTTTAAAAACTCATTCTTTAAGTGGTAAAATAGAACTAAACTGTGTGTGATTAAGTAATCTGACCCTCCAAACACAAGAGTTTGAGCAGAGTTTTCCAAAACTCAGAGCGGCTGTCACAACCTCCTGACGTGTAAAATGAACCAGTGAAGAAAAATTTCTCAAGGTTTTGACTTCTTAGTTTATGCCTTAAACTATGATTTCAGGCCTGTTCTAGATTAAAGGCAATCACACCCAGTCTCTAGTCTGAGAAACACTCTACTGGCCTGCTTTTGGTCTGTGTAACTTCAGAAATATGTTACACTTCAGGAGGAACAGTGTTTACCTAAATGGAAAGTGTTGATGTTTTTAAGTAAATCATTCGCAGTCCTCAGACTGCTAAACATGTTACTGGCTGTTGGGAAGGAAGGAGACTATATTGTAGCTTTTTCTGTTATTTAAAAACACCCCCAATCTACAGATCACTAGTTTAAACACTCAAGACTTTTTTTTTTTTTTATGGCCTGTGGTGTCCTTTCTGACAAAGATAAATGCTGAACGGAGGAGCAATATGTGGAAACTGGGATAACATTTAAAATAATCATTTTTCACAGTTATATAAAATTATAACGCTTTGTTGGAATAAGATGAGAAAACCTTATTCAAGAAGTGAGTTGCTTATTTTTTTAAATCCTCACCCGAGGATATGTTTTTATTGATTTTGAGAGAGAGAGAGACCTCACCGGTGGGCTGCCTCCCGCGCGTGCCCGAGCAGGGATGGCGTCTGCAGCGGGCTCTGTGCCCAGGCCTGGGATCGAACCCGCACCCTCTCAGCGTACGGGGCGATGCTCCAAGCCCCTGAGCCGCCCGGCCAGGCTGAGCTGCTTGCTTTTAATAGAGGTAAAAGGAGGTAGAAACGGCATCCTTTACACACAGTGCACTCCTAGAGGAAGGAAGATGGTCTTATAAATGAGAAACAAAAAGTTCAAAATGATCTGAGAAAGAAATACTAATAAATGTTAATGCCGATTTCCTGTAGATTGTTAATTAGAAATAGAGCGGAAATGGAGCATGTGACTAATAAGGTAAGAAATAATATGACATTCTGGGGGAAATCAGCATTTAAAAAGTTGGGCTTCTCCAGGTTTACAGTATTGATGTCTCATGTTTCCAGAATCGACCTGAAACGCTGCGGAGCCAGGTGACAGTGGAGCCGCTGTGAAGGGTGGCGAGGCCAGTGAAGACCCCAGACCAGCTCGTGCCGCTGACAGCTTTGCACGGCCAGTCGCGGGGTCCTCCTTGTCTGGAAAACCACTGGAATTACTCTAGGGAAAGAAAGAAACACACCTTAACCCATAAACTCACTCAAAAGGGCAGTAGGTGGGTCGTAGCAGTTTTAACATTTTAAAGAAAAAGGCTACTCAGTCTAATACTAGGCCCTGAGCTGCTGTCTTGAATGTAAGCCCCACCCCAGTATTGGGGTCATTATGGGGGGGAGCTTGACCTGCTGTTCCCTTTCTCCCCTGAGTTGCAAACAATAAGAAGTGGGCATAATCTTCAGTGTGAAGGACATGGGCAAAGAATAAAGAATATTGTCCATTGTAGTGGGTTAGTGAGTGAATCTTCCTCTGTGGAAATCTTTTAGAAAGTCATTGCTGTCCTCCAAAACATTCATTTTCTGTCTGTGACATAGGTGGCCCCATAGTAAGAGAGGTGATGAATTTCGCAAGTGTCTGAGCTGGAGAACAATCAGCACAAACACCAAATAATGCAAGAAAACAGGAAAATACGTAACCACACAAATGAGAGAGAGAAGTAGGTCAATATGATGACGGTGTTCAGCTAATGCAACTCTGGAAATGTCCTGCTCTTGGATAGCAAAGAAGTCTTCATTTTTAGCTGTCAGTTGACATAGATTTGAAATGAGTCTGATTTTCATTGGCTTCTATGACTTGTATACTGTTTCTCAAACAGCCTTCTGGAGAAATTTTTCAATAAAAAATTTGGCATTAATGGAATAGTTTATCAAACTTTCAATGTTTTTCGTAGTACAGCCTTTGACTTCCAGGAGATTCAAGCTCTCTTAGAGACCCTGAGAACCCCAGGGCACGAGACCAATGCCAGGTGTATTACACAGGGAGCTTGGGTCCTGGTGAACTACAATCACGAGAACTAGGGTACCTGACAGATCCAACTGCTTCTGCTGGTGTAGAAGATGTGGGGAGATAGTGGCATTTTATATTAGAATGTTTAGACTTCATTCAAACAACCCATTAAAAAACATATCCTCTTGTACCTATAGAATCACAGATCCAACATAAGTGATAACCTATTCAAGAAGTTTTAGTCCTGTTCAGTGATGTGCTAGTAAATATTTAATATCATTTTTCCAGGCAAGGAATGTGTTTGGGTTGGGTGGGAGGGCATAGGGGAGGGGCACACAGGCTCCTGATTCATAGCATTTGCCAGTTTCTGATGTACGTCCCCTCACCTTGGCCAGTCGCAAGTTACCAAAACGACATCGCTGAAGGCAGAGCTGGGAAGAGGTGTGCATGCACAAGCGCCTCTGTTGCTGCAGCAGGCCCGTGGTGCTCGGGCAAGTGCACAGAAGCACTGAAGTTCAGAAGCATCAGTATCACTCAGCGACAGCCACCACTGTCATTGTCCAGTGGAACTTCTCCCACCTGTGACAAATGTTCTAAAAAACCAAACGTGCCTTCTCCTCTGGGAGCTGTGATTCTTAAATCCTAAAGACGTCATTTAAAAAATATATATATCTTTATTGATTTCAGAGAGAGGAAGGGAGAGGGGGAGAGAGAGAAAATCAATGATGAGAGAGTCGTCATTGATCGGCTGCCTCCTACACGCCCCTGACTGGGGATCGAGCCTGCAACCCAGGCATGTGCCCTGACCAGGAATCGAACCGCGATCGCCTGGATCCTAGGTCGATGCTCAACCGCTGAGCCACACCCGGCTGGGCAAGGCTGCATTTTTTAAAAGAAGAGGCCCCCATGATCTTTTGTTGTACTATCAGCCAGTCCCTTATATGTTCCAATTGCTGTAAACAGGAAATGAAATGTTCACAGCTTAACAACTGATTCTCAGGAGCAGTAAGCACAACCTTCAGAATAAAATATTTCGGAGGCTTGTTTTACTTTGGATTTGAGTATTTTTTGGTGTTTAAAAGGCTGATTACACTGAGAAGTACTACTTACCATTCAATGAAACACCTGGCTGGAAACATAACAACAGTTCCAGAATGTCTCCATTTGCTGCTGCTGTTTTTGTTTTTGTTTGTTTGTTTGTTTGTTTTGGAAGCAGCAGAACTATTACATCAACAAGTCAATTCCTGGCCCACGTATCTTCATTTCCAGTACCTGCACATATCTCTGTAATCCCAGAACAACTGTATCTCATATCTTCAGTTTCTCTGTAAAAGAGACCATAAAACAAAAACGGCATTAACTTTTCCCATGCCAGAAAACCCAAATGGCTTGAGTACCTGCCCATAACAACAAATGTTTGGTAAGGACTGGAAGATCTATGCTTTCTCATTTACTTACGTATTTAAAAGGCAAAACCATTCGGCAGCGTGCCAAACACCTCCCCTGAACCTTAGGGGAGAAAGTAAATGATTCTTAGGACAGAGTCATTCATATCATGGTGCGGTTAATATTCATTCTACACTACTGATCGTGTTCATAACACACTGTCATTTACAGTGAACTTTCACAGGCCTGCCCTTCCCACTACAATATCGAAAATGGTGACAATGTCATCGTCCGGTCTTAGAGCCTCTACCAATGATTAATATGCATTTATTCAATAAATAGGTGATAGGTGCTTTCTGTGGTGAGACATCACGGAGTCTGTCAAGATTAATTAAACCAACCCATTAGTATTTGACTTAAGCTGGGCAGGGGTCAGAAATGTTCACACATACTTAGACTGACATTTTTATTTTCTCTCATTTTATCAGTGGGAGAGAATTTAAGCTCCAACAGGTCACCACCACGGCCCTAATAAAGTTACTAGGTTTGTTCGGTTGGCCGGTTTTTCTTCTGGGCTAGTTATTTAATGAAAATAATAAACAGTCAATGATTTTTATATACTACACATCTAAGGTCAGACTCATTTCTTTGCTGAATATTTCCCTGATAGTAACAGTGAATGGCAGTGTGACCCAATCATCTTAATTGCTGTGAGTCAGCACAGCTATTCCGCATCGCTTTTGGCTAATGAATTAGAATCGTTGCTTGGCTCTGACATGACATGTCACTGGCAAGGTGACAGCGTAGAAGAGGACAGGAAGGAGAAGAAAGCAGGGGGAGGAAAGCAAACTTTAGTCAACACACTAATATCACAATCTGTGCACAAGGAGGAAATAAAACATACAGGTTCCTCCTGATGACAATGGTAGGAAATGAGCCATGAATGATGTTCCGAAGCTTCACAGTAAGGCTTTCTGCAAATCTTATGCTCACACCTCCAGCTCAGTTCACTCAGTGATACTGGAAAATAGCTAAGGTACCTTTGACATCCAGAGTTGTGAGCTCCCCACATGGAAGAAACAAGTTGCTGGGGGAACCCTGTGCTTCGCTACAGGGGCTGATGAAGGAGCTCCCTGGTTGAAATGACATTGTTACCAACGGACTTTAAATTTGCTGCACAATGACTCAGTGGCTTTCCTTGGTGGCATGGGATATTCCCACCACCTAGGTGTTCCTCTGGGACATCTTTCCCCTCCGTATCTTTAGCAGGTGTTAGGAAGTGAAGAGCTGTGTAGAGGAATCAGATAGACACAGAAATCTCATTATTATGATCTCACAAGGCCCAAACTGGAGGTTTTCCAAGATAAAACCTTTCCCTCAGATTCTGGGATGCATGGTCAACCCTGGGCCACTGCCAGGGTGGGAGGTGGAGATACATGATTTCCAGACATTAGAAGAGCCCAATCTGGAGCCACAGTTCTGTGTTTCTCTTTCACAAGCCAACTTTTATAAATGGAGGCCCGAGCTAGAGTCATGGTTTGACTGTAGAACCACCAGATGGCACTGTGGAGAGAATGAAAGAGCATTTCTCCTTTGAAATGCAGATGTTAGATTAAGTCATCTTAGTGTAGAAAGGACTTTCTTAAACATCTAAGCCCAGTGATTAGAAAGAAAAGAGGGAAACAACTGCTTACTTCCAATGGTGGCGACAGTCTTTTTAACTGTGACTTGTTGACATATCTGAAACTAACAGAAGCCCATTTATAAACTATTTCCAGGAGAGAATGGAATAATTGCTAAGCAACATGGGGGGAAGAAGAGACAAGAAGATCTTAATAAAAATTAAACATTAAGTTGGAGAGGACCAAGGGAAAAGCACCAGAAGGAATGTAGAAATACAGAAGGAAATTGGCTGTTTCCACCAAATGCTAATCCATTTAAGGAGATAATGCCAATTCTTATTCACAAGGTAATTATGTGGAACCACATGAAACTGATGATATTCAACCATCTCTGACTTCTAAGAATGGTCATAGCCTGTGGTTCAACCTAATGAAACTAGAACCTATTAGAAACAAGATAAGTTTGTAAAATGTACAAAAGACTAAATTGTGACTCACTAATAGTAAAAGTGATAGAAAAACAATCATCCAAAAAAATTTTTAAAAGCACTATAGTCAACACCTTACCCTCAAATACCTATGGACTTTTAATCCAATATAGTCTCCAGATGCCCATGATGAGAAGACTGCAAGTTTGCAAGTTTTTATTTATTTATTTTGGAGAGAAAGCAAGTCTGGTTGCTAAGCAGGCATATTCGATTAGCCCCAAAGGAATTTAACAGCAAGCTGTGTTTTTCATTTTAAAGAATCTGGAGGATTCTAACTGTAGAGTAAGATCAAAAACAGTCACATGCTGGTAAGTATTAGTCTTTCTCTACTGATGGTGCAGAACCTGCTCAGCTGTGGAGTCTCCCACCCACAGTGTAACCTTGACCGGGGGGGACCCTCCACAGGGCCCCTGCCACGTACAGCAGGAGAGTCCGTGGGTGTCTGCAAGCAAGTGCTGGGCGTGGCTGTGCCAGCCTGGCACTGCCCCCCCCCCGGGGCAGGTGGGGTGAGGGCTCTGAGTAGGGCCATCAGGGTGCTCCTCCTGCAACTTCTCAGCCATGGTTTCTTGGCCCTTGGAGACCAGCGTTCTGTGTTTGCTAGTGGATCTTAAAAGGCCATAGAAAGTAATAAAGAATACTTCTGGGTAGTAAACACCGGAGGAAAGCAGGCTTAGCATTTGAAAGAAATATTGAATAAAAATATTCTATTTTTTCTATATGATGAATTTAAGAATAATCTGATATAGTGTAAAGGAAGGCAAACAGTATCTTGATAGCATTTTTATGGGGTAAAAACCAAATATATATATAATTTTCCCCAAAGTGTGAGAGTACTATGGAAGCAAACCAATTCCTTAGAATAGTTTTGATAAACATAAGTATAGGGTATGGGACATTTTGCTTTTACTTATATACCTTTATTTTGTTTGAATTTTTATAATGAAGATGTATCCATACATTTACTTGTATAATATTAAATATATATATATATAAACTGAAATCATAAAAAAGCTACACAAAAAACCAAAACACCAAACTTGAACTGACATTCCTCCAAAGAAGTTATACAAATGGCTGATGAGCATACAAAAAAATACTCAACATTTTAGGGAAACTCAGACCAAAACCACAATTACACCCATTAGGATGGCTACCACCAAAACCAACCAACCAGAAAATAACAAGTGTTGGCAAGAACATGGAGATACAAGAACCCTGTGCACTGTCGGTGGGCATATAAAATGATGCAGCTGCTATGGAAAACAGCATGGCAATTCCTTAAAAATTTTAAAATGGAATTATCATATGATCCAGCAATCTCACTTTGGGTATATATCCAAAAGAATGGAAAGCAGGGTGTTGAAGACATATTTTTACATCTATATTTATAGCAGCAGCGTTCACAAGAGCCAAGAGGTGAAAGCAGCCCAAGTGTTCACTGATGGATGAATGGATAGACAAAATGGGATTCTATATATGTGATGAAATATCAGTCTAAGAAAGTAAGGAAATTCTCACCCATGTTACCACATGGATGAACCCCTGAGGGACATTACGCTAAGTGAAAGGAGCCAGTCACAAAAGGACAAACACTGTATGGTCCCACTTTTATGAAGTACCTAGAGTAGTCACATTTACAGAGACAGAAAGGAGAACGGTGGATTCCAGGGGCCGCAGAGAGTGGGGAGAGGGGGCTGTTGCTTAGATAGTAAATTTTCTGCTATGTGTATCTTACCACATTTTTTTTTTAAACTGTGCAAAAGCATGCGGGGATGGTAAGGGAGGGTTCAGGAGGTGAGCAGAGGGTTTGTCTTGGTCCCCAGGAACACGCATAACTCACTCCCAGGACCTGTGGAGAAAGCCTCAACCTCACCCAGGGCTGTTTCCCAAGGGGTCCTGAGGGACTTGGGGAACAGACAGAGATGCCTGGGTGCCCCAGGAGGCAGAGTGGGGCGCAGCCAGGAGAAGGGCAATAATTCCCACCTGGCCCTTGGAACACACTGAGACTAGCCCGCTGTGAGCCCTTTTTCCTGTTCTTACCCCAGCTCTGGAATATTTTCCCCCTAAGAAAGTAATTTATTGAAAATACTATTTTTGTCCATTGAATTACTTTGTAGACTTGGTCTGAGAATCAAATGACCTTAAATATATATGGCTGCATTTTCAGTTTAATTTTCTATGCTTATGACAAAAATTTAGTGCCCTTGATTAACAAATCAGATAATTTTTAAGTCTTCCAGTTTTGTTTTGCCTTTTCATTGTTTTGGATGCCTCAGGTCCTTTGCATTTTCATAAACTTTTAGAAGCAGCTTGTCAATTTCTATTTTTGAAAGTCTGCTTACATTATGATTGTGATTTACTATTGAATCTATAGTAAATTTGGGGGGAATGACATCTTAACAACATCAAATCTTCCAATCCATAAATGTGGAGGAATGCCTCTTTATTTATCCTGGTCTTATTTAATTTCAATGATACTTAGTAGTTTTCAATGTAGATAGAGCTCTCACATACATTTTGTTAAATTTATTGCTAAATATTTCATGTTATTTGATGCTATTGTCAATTGACTTGTTTTTTTTGTATTTTATTTTCTAATTGTTTGCTGCTAGTATATAGGAATAAAAGAAATACAACTGACTTTTATATTTTGACCTAGTATCTTTCGTTCCCCCGAGAAACAGAATCAATAGAGGTGTATATAAATATATCGAGAGAGATTTTTTTAAGAAAATGCCTCCCATGACTATGGAGGCTGGCAAACCCAAAATCTTCAGGACGGGCCATCAAGGTAGGGATCCAGAGAAGAGCTAATGTTGCAATTCAAGTCTGAAGTCCATCTACTGACATTATATATATATTTGTTCAAGGGAGATCAGTCTTTTGTTCTGTTCAGGTCTTCAAGCCATCCAATGAAGCCCAGCCACATCATGGAGGGCAAGCTCAAAGTCCACGGATTTAAACATTGGTTTCTCCCCAAAACATCCTTAGAGAAATATCCAGAATAATGTTTGACCAAATATCTGGGTACCATGGCCCCGCCAACTTGACATATAATCAACCATCATTCTTGCTAAATTAACTTATTAATTAAATTTATCTACAAATAGAGATGATAGATATTTATATACCTTCTTTTCAAATTGTGCTTTATGTTTTTTTCCCCCTCTTTCTTTCTTTCTTTCTTTCTTTCTTTCTTTCTTTCTTTCTTTCTTTCTTTCTTTCTTTCTTTCTTTCTTTCTTTCTTTCTTTCTTTCTTTCTTTCTCTCTCTCTCGCTCTCTCTCTCTCTCTCTCTCTCTCTCTCTCTCTCTCTCCCTCTCTCTCTCTCCCTCCCTCCCTCCCTCCCTCCCTCCCTCCCTCCCTCCCTCCCTCCCTCTCTCTCTCTCTCTCTCTCTCTCTCTCTCCCTCCCTCCCTCCCTCCCTCCCTCCCTCCCTCTCTCTCTCTCTCTCTCTCTCTCTCTCTCTCTCTCTCTCTCTCTCTCTCTCTCTCTCTCTCTCTTTCTTCTTCTTTCTTTGCTTTATTGCCCTGGAAAGGAACTCCAGTGTTATAAGAACAGCAGGCATTATTGCCTTATTTCCAATTTTAGGAAGAAAATATTCAATACGTTACCATTATGTATAATGTCAGCTGTTAATTTTTCATAGATACTACACAGGAAAAACTCTTCTGTGTTCTGTCTACTCACAGAATACTCTCAATACTTCACTTCTGACATCCCTGGTCACCAAATGTATGTGGGTCTCTCCTCACACTAAGCAAATCTCTGATTCTTCAGACTGGTGTCCTATAATTTAACTCAATTCTTTTTTAAATATGTTTTTATTGATTTTTTTTTTTAGAAGAGAGGAAGGGAAAAGAATAGAGAGATAGAAACATCAATGAGAGAGAAACATCATCAATTGGCTGCCTCCTGCATGCCCCTTACTGGGGATCAAGCCCACAACCCAGGCAAGTGCCCTGACCTGGACCTGAACCAGTGACCTCTTAGTTCATGGGTCGACACTCAACCACTGAGCCACACTGGCTGGGCTCAATCTGACACTGTCTATGTGGATATCTCCTCAGTGTCAGTGACAGGAGACTGCTCCCACTTCAGATGCCAATTACAAGTCCAGGTTATGGTCTGTGCATTTGACCAACCAGCGGTAAATTGGAGCATCCTGTGATCCCCTCAGGTTTGATCATTAGCTGGAATGGCTCACAGAACTCAGGACATCAATTAACTTACTAGATTGCCAGGTTATTATAAATGGATACAACCCAGGAAAAGCCATATGGAAGAGATGCTAGGGAAAGGGGTACAGAGCTTCCATGTGCTCTCTGGGTGCACCACCCTCCCAGCACCTCCACATTTTCACCAACCAGGTGAACTCTGTGAAACTCTCTGAAGTCCCCACCAGGCCTCAGAATTTTTATGGAAGCTTCACTCTAGGCATGGTTGATTAAATCATTGGCCATTGGTGATTGGTTCAACCTTTCCCTTCCCTTCCCTGGAGATTGGGGAGGTGGGGGGTGGGAGACTTAAAGTTTCCACCCTCTAATCACATGGTTGGCTCCCCTGGCAACCAGTCCCCGTTGGTCTAAGGACTTTCCAGAAATCACTTCATTAACATAAACTCTGGTATGGATGAAAGGAGCTTGTTAGGAAACAGAAGACCCTAATTTTACCTTTAGACTCTGAAGTTATTTCAGGAACTGCGAACAACTATATATTGTGACAAAAGATGCCCATATAGGTCTTATCACTTAGGAAGTTGCGAAGGTTCTAAGAATTCTGGGTGAAAACCAAAGTATCTTTTCTAATTATATCACAATATGATAGTTGCCATAGTTCTAATTTGCTGAAAATTTTTATGATGAATGGATGTTAACTTTTATCAAATGCTTTTTCTATATACATTGAGATGTTCAAATTTTGGTGGTTTTTTTTTCCATTTTTTAATGTGCTCAATTACATGGGTTTTCAAATGACAGGCTAAGTTCCTGGGATAAAGTTTATTTTTTTTATATATTGTTGGATTTAATTTGTTAATGTTTTTTGAATAAGTTTTGCATCTATGTTCATAGAGTATATCTGTCTTGCAATTTTCTTTCTTTTTCCCAGTTTCTTAATGGAGAAACTTAGACAATTGATTTTAGAAATTTTCTTATTGTCATTCAGTTTAAAATATTTTTAGATTTTCCTCATAATTTTTCTTGGACACATGGATTATTAGAAATGTGTAACTTAATCTCCAAATATTTGGGAGCTTTTTAAAATATCTTATTGATTCTAATTTTATTCTTTTATGATCAGAAAACATACTTGGTATGATTTCAGCTTACTTAAATTTATCGGGACATATTTTATGGTTGAGCATTTGGTTTATCTTGATGAACATTTTATGTGCCCTTGGAAATATGAGTATTCTGTAGTTGTTGGTTGTTGTGCTCTATAAATGTCAATTATGTTAAGGTGATTGATTGTGTTGTTCACCTTTTCTGTATTCTTAGTGATTTGGGGGGGTCTGGTTGTTGGGGGAGGCATTAAAGTTTTATTTACTTATTATTTTTTTTAGAGAGAGAATGATTTGTTGCTCCACCCATTTATGCATTCACTGGTATGTGCTCTGACCAGGGATGGAACCCAAGACCTTGGCGTATTGGGACCATGCTCCAACCAACTGAGCTACTCAGCCAGGGCAAAAATCCTTAATTATAATTCTGGATTATTTAATTCTCTCTTTAGTTCCATCAGTTTTTGCTTAATGTACTTTAAAACTCTGATTTATGCACACACACACACACACACACACACACACACTTAAAACTAATTTTTTTTGATGAATTGACCCTTTTATTATGATGATAAATATCATCATAACTTTATTATTATGAAATAGGATTTGTTATCTCTGGCAATACTCCTTGTCTTGAAGTCTGTTTTTGTCTGATATTTATGTAGTAATTCCAGTTTTCATATGGTTACTGTTTTCATGCTATATCTTTTCCATCTCTTGATTTCAACCAATCCATGTCTTTAATATTTGAACTGTGTCTCTGATTTAGATATCGTGTTGTGGGATATTCTAGTTATCTGTTGCTATGTAGGAAACTACACCATACCTTAGAGGCATACAGTAATAACCATTTTCTCTCTCAAGATTCTTTGGGTCAAGAGTTTGGGCAGGGCTTGGCTGAGCAATGTGCTCCTTTGTCTTGGGTTACTCACTTGGCTGCATCCATTTCGACTTGAGTTGGAAGGTCCAAGAAGGTCTCACTCACTTGTTTGGTGCCTTGGTCTTTCTCTAAGTGGCTAGCTCAGGCTTCCTCATAGTACGGTGTCCTTAGGGTGTTTGAACTACTTACCAGGCCGTTGACCTCTAAGAGGGAGTCATCAAACAGTTATTCTACGTTCATGTGCCCCCTTTTCTTCCTTATTAACAGAAACTTACTTTTTTTTCCCCCCCAGGAAATTTCTTTTCAGGTCTGGTGTGCTTTAGGAGAAGCAGTGCCTTTCTCTATTACCAGAGGGGGATATAGATTAGTTTAATAATCCAATCACGACGAGTCTATTCCTCTTGTTAGTGACAGGTTTAGAAATAGGCCTGTGACACAGCTTTGGATAAGGCTTGAGGTCAAGGCAATATAAGGGCTTCCGGGGAAGTGTTCCAGTCTTTAAAAGGGACACAACAGAGGAATGTCCCCTTCTTCTGCACTTTGATATTATCTGCATGTAACACCTGGAAATGTATGGCCATATTGCCACCATGAAGGTCGAGGGCATAAAAGGACAAGCCAATGTGTTGAGATGACTGAAGAGAAAATGGAAAAAATCTGGGTCCTTGATGATATTACTGAGATACTAAATCAACCCTGGAACCACGAGATTCTTCCCCCCAGTTTTATTGAGACATAATTGACATATAATATTGTACTGATTGAAGGTGTACGACATAATGATTTGATATATGTATATAATATAAAATAATTACCACAATAGGTTAGGTTAACATCCATCACCTCACATAGTTACAAAATGTTTTTTCTTGTGATGAGAAGTTTTAAGATTGCCTCTCTTAGCAACTTTCAAATATACCATACAGCATTGTTAATTATACTCCTATGCTATACATTACATGCCCAGAACTTATTTATCTTATAACTAGAAGTTTATACATTTTGACCACCTTCACCCTTCTCCCCCCCCCCCAACCACCACCACTGCTGGTAATCACCAATCTTTTCTCTGTTTCTATGAGTTTTTTGTTTGTTTGCTTGTTTGTTTTTAGATTCCGCATATAAGTGATATTATACAGTATTTGTCTTAACTTATTTCACTTAGTATAATGCCCTTGGGGTCCACCCATGTTGTCACAAATGGAGGCACCATGAGATTTTTGGCTGCTCTATTTCGTGAAATAACTTTTACTTGCAGCCTAAAGTATTTTTAAAGATGTAAGAGGAAGAAGTTAAAACAGAGATGATACTGGACCCAGAGTTATTACTCCTCTATTATGAAATACTATAATTTTATGATTGGTTGGAGGGAAGATGTTAAATACATTGAAATCTACAGTACAAGTTACAAAGCAAGCAAAACACATAGCATGAATTTAAAATTTTACTTTATATATCAAATTAAAAGCCAAAGAAACAAAATCATTATTTTCCCTCCAAATGGCCTCATTACTGTGGAACTGCTGCTGGCAATGGAGCTGACCTTACACAGAGCTGGAGGTAAGAATCAGGTTGTCAGAAAAGATTATCTTGAAGTTAAAATTATGGTGAAGATTTGGGTTTAAAGATCCATAACTAGTTTGCAAAGGTAGAACAAAAAAGAAAAATCTTTATAAAGTTCCAAATGACTAGATCTTAGTCTAGTGCAGTCACACTCATCACAACTATTGCTGTGCATCTTAATCACAAATATTTCCACTTACAGACAGTCACGTGACTCCAATGGCTTGAATTTTAACAAGGTGCATTAATAGCTTATTTAAAATCATTCATTCTTTTGGTTTCCACAAAAGAGAAAATTTTAAAATATTGAGACCCATGCATGATTTTTCCCACTTTTTATCTTGCCTTATCAAGTAAAGATATTAATTAAAAGCATCTTTTACCTACTATCCTGATTATTTATAAAAAGAAACAATGTTTAACACCCCCCAAAAATATAATCTATATAATCTTGGAATTTATAAAAGATTAAATTTTGCTTAATAAAAATCACATTAACTTAGTTTTGTTCACATATTTATCACAGACGAGTGAAGCTTCTTCATGGACTGGCGTGAGCCATTGATTCTAATAATTGTCTCCTAAATCTAAATTATTATATTTAGAATATCAGTCTATTCTAAATTATGATAGACTGGAAAATGTTTAACTTCATTTTCTATACTTAAAAGTAGTTTTTTTGCTTCTTCATTCAGTGACTGTTTACTCTGTCTGTGACATGTAAGGCCTCGTGGCAGCCACTCTGGGGAACCCCAAATATGTAAGACCTAGCCACTGACCTTGATCTCCTGATGCCTTGGCTGGGTGATAAGAAATGTCCCAGAATCAGGCATATCCTGTGTTCTCTTCACCAAATGTTTTATATTTATTGATGTCCAAATGCCAGTGGATTTTTTTTTTTTGGGTCTAGTTTAATTTCTTTCAGGTTTCAACCTCATGCATTGTTGATTTGATAGCGTTAGAGATGTAGCGTTGCAAGGGGTGAAGCAAATGAAAAGCCAGAAAGGAACCATTATAGGAGAGCGTGACGACTGCAGCACCCTGTGAACAGGAGCCCAGCCACACATGGGCTCATCGCCTCTGGGGTCTGAGCTTCCAGGCTCCTCACTGAGGCCTCTCTCTCTGGCCCTCTTTAAGAAGCACCCCTGTTATTTCTGTGCTCTCTGACTTTTCTAGCCCTCAGAACTCTCTTCTAAGATGTCTGAATTTGATCAGGACCCTAAGATGATTATGTTCTCACTACAAGTGGATTGTGAACTAAATGTATCAGGTTGGCAGCCAAGATCAATAACCTTCCCTCTTTTTTTTTTTTTTTTTTATAAAAAGAAGCTCCATTCAGCAGAGGCCATTAACAGATGCTCTGTCCATAACTCAGCACAAAGTCCTCGCTCTGAGTTTTCTGGACTTGTCTACTGGGAAAAATTAGCTCCAACCCACTGTTAATTTGGTTCAAGAAGAAAGAGCTCCTGTTTCTGAGGAATGCACTGAGCAATGTTTGACAATTTTAAAATGACCAACTATGGAGAGGAGTGTTTTAAAAACACAAATAAACAGTGATTTCCCGCAACACACACCCAAGGTATCTCTTCATTATTTTCAAGCCTTTCTTTCTATTATAAAGTAACTCAAAACAGGCAAGCGGAAGCAGTCAAGTAGTCTATCGCAAATGCATATATCAGGACTCTCTGAGAGCTAATACATTTTGGTTTAATACCAAGTTTTTTGTTTCTTTTTTTTTGTGAGCCTGTTTTATAATAAACATTTAAAACATTTTCTTTCCAAAGTGCCTCTCTTCATGCATCTTTCCAAATGGTATAGTAGGCCCCAATTTGGCTAATAGGCAATGCTAACTCCCACTTTATTTAATATGCAAGGCTCGGTATTAAAGCCCTGATGAACTAATGGGGGTCATTTAAGGAAAACACCAAAGAAATGGGCTGCTTCTTACTACACTCAGTGAGATTTTGAAACACCATGTTCAGGAAATACAAGCAATTCCTGAAACTTTTCTCCCCTGGGTTATCAGAGTCCAAGACAATTGATGACATTACATTGGTCGTTCATTTTAGATTCGTGGAGCCCACAAAAATCAATAGTTTTCCATTATCAGGTCCAGCTGGGTCACTAGTCTGTCAATGAGCTGTTACAATTGCTGTACAGGGGTGAGCCTGACCAGTCAATTGCTGCTGACAGGAGGAAAACATGCTGACAGCCACGGGAACAAGTCAGAACACAGGTTTGCACTTCAGTTTGCCATCCAAAGAGACTCAGAGCAAGACCATTTTCAAGACGCAGGGCATACTCCGTGGGAGGCCTGGGGGAGGCAACCCCCACTTTTATAGCACAAGTACCTCAGGGCTCCAGCCAACCATCTCCTGTAGAGTTTCTCCGTAGTCGATGCTTTGTCAGTAAGACAGCAGGCACCAGCCAGAACTGTCCCTGAAATCGTCTTCTAAACCCCATTATACCCAGAGGAGTAGGAGGAAGGAAATCCACTTTCACTACCACCGACTCAGATGTAACTATACATATTTTGGAGAATAGAAAAACTTAAAGAGGAAGTAAATGGGACAAAGGCACCAAATATGAACAAATGTGACCAAATATGTTGCAAGTAAGTATTGACTGAAGGACAGAGGTCCTCCAGCGTTGGTATATAGGCTGCTCCCTTGTTGCCTCACTATTTATAACATTATCTGTACTTTCATCTCAACATGAGATGTTTTACTAAATCAAGCGTCGCCCTTTGGTGTCTCATCTATGCTGGGCAACATGGGGAACTGAGCTCTAGTCTTGCCCTGCCCATAATTAGGAGGTATGGAGTGGTAAGTTTGGACAAGTCTCGAAACTGCCCCACAATAATAAAATGGAGACATGATTGCCTTACCTGTTATGTCACAGATCGTCATGAGATTCAAAATGAAATCAATTGAGAGACTGTTCAAGTAAGTGAGTGTGTGTGTGTGTGTGTGTGTGTGTGAGTGTGTGTCTTGATCTCTTGAAGCTCTCCAATAAGCAAGAAGTTTGGAAGCAACTGAAAGAAGTCCTTCTTTCTCCAGAATAATGCACTAGACTAAATGTTTTGTTTCTTTAGGTGACTATATGAATAATCTGTCTCGTATTCTATCATAATGACAGCCAAAAGGAAGCGGACAGCTCTGAAGCCTTAATGGGTGTTGCGGCTCTCCTTAGTTTGTAGAGAGGCGGACCCAGAGGCCAGTAGAGAAGACACACACTGTCTGGGCTCCTGCGTGCAGAGGGACTTCCAAAGTACTGTGAATTGGTGCAGTGCCCTGGTCCCTGTGCTGGTTTTATTTCAGACGTCAAACTTCAGAGCTCAAAAGATAAATATTTTTAATTTGTTTCAATATTATGATTTTTAATGTTTCACTTGTATTAACATCTTTCAAGTATTAAATTCTAGCCTTTTTTTAATGCCTCCAGTCTTGGGTTTGATTCTTTTGGAAGTCAACATTCACTTGTGTTCCATCATCAAACAAAACTAGTAATCAATTCTATTACTGGAAGCCAACTAGCTAGGGTGTGTTTTTTTTCCCCTTTTTTTTTTTTTATTACACCACCAAAAAAAAATCATTTTCTTTAAATGAGTAAAAAAGTAGTTTTAACAAGAGCAAATTTGCTAGTAATTAGATGAACCAGTCTTATGTCTTCCAGCACTTAGAAGCATGAAATTCATCAGAACTCTCATAGCATTAATTAAAAAGAATTTATGTTTTTTTAATAAAATGCTTCATGTTTTAGCTCCTTTATTCCTCCACCAAATGTGATTATGTGGGGGCTGAAGGGAATTCAGGTTAATATGTTGACACACTTAACAATGCAGGGTCATGTTGCACAATACGCTTCACTGGTTTAGTTCAGTACACCCCCTGACAGGGCCTAATCATCCCCTGCCCTAAAGGCAGAGGGAAAGAGAGGATTTTAATTACTGCTCTGTATGCAAGTTTGCCAGCATTAAATTGAGACATAATTAGGCCTCTGAATTTTAATAATTGTCCTAGCTAATTGGGCAGACAAGTATGTTATGCAGCATGGTGTGATTAGATAATTAGTATTTCCAAATGACAAAACTGGGCTCTTGATTACAAATTTTACATGAAGGGGGAAAAAGGTAGCAAGCAGATCTTTACAAATCTATTAAGGGAGAGTTTAGCGATGTTGATAATTTAAAGTCCATTAGGAAGCAACATTTCATTCTCAGAGCTGGGGGTCTGGGACAAGGGCCTCTGGCCAACTCTGGCTCTCACTTAAGGTTCCTCCCCAGGGTGCTCTGCTTTCTTTGAGGTCTGCTGCATCTACCCTCCCTCCTCCCCCCGAGCTTAGCAGTCACCACTGACCTCTCTTTGGCTAGACACCAGATGGCAGGTGATAACTCTGAAAGAAGAAATCATAGAATGTAGGAAGGGTAGAACAGAGAAGGGGTAATCTACCCTGGTTGTGGGTAGAAGTATTTGCTGTGTCTTTCCCTTGCAAACAGCTATTCTTTCATTCTTCTCCTAGAATTCATCACTTTCACTCTCCTAAAATCTTTTGGGGGGAAATCTTAAATAAGATTTCTTCAGTTTTGAGGTATTATGTTACTGGGGTGAAGAGCATGGGCATCTGAGAATGACCTGGGTTTGAAATCACCACTTACTAGGAGTGTGACCTTCGTTAACTTAATCTTGCCAAATTTCAGTTTTCTTACTGACAAAATAAAGAACCTTCCCCATAAGACTGTTGATATGATTAAATAAAGTGATGCGTATAGTTTAAACACAGTACCTGGCATGAAATGCTCAATAAATATCGTCTATTAAATGCAAATTAAATCAATAGTGCTAGAAGGCACAGTGTGGAGGTGCTGGGTCGGGCTCTATACTACACTAGGATACTCAAATGAGACAAGCATCCATAACCCCTTTGCTTTCTGAGGAACATGGCGCCCTATTTACGCTGTGGGGGGTCCAATGGCAATAGCTGCCCCTACAACTCAAATTCGCCCCCAGATTTCCTTTCTCTCCATTCTTGCAGACAAGCCCTGCTGTGCAGAAATCATGGGGGCAGTAAACCTAAGAAGTGTGTGTTGTAAACTCTGCGTCTTACGCCTTGTGACTTGCTCTCCACAAACATCCCTTTATTGCCCACAGAGGCATACCTCTAGCTGCTAAACTTTTCTCACAGTCAATAAGCAGTAGGCTGGGCTCTAGAGCTATATTTTTCAGGCAAAAGGAATATTAACTGGATACGAACCAGAACCTGTCTAAAGATGATTTGTAGGTGGCTAGTGGATGACAATGTGATGATCGTTGGTCAGGGGAAACTCAGGAGTTCTGGATGAATATTCATGACCGTCGAGGATGATTATAAGGGAAATAACATCATCTCTGTAGCTTGGTCCAGTCAAGACAGCCCACCAGCCTGCCAGAAAATGTCTTAGGACTTTCTCAGAACTTGGATGTAAACATTCCCGCAGAGATTCCAACTCAGAATGCAGAGTCCTCTCTGTGGGCAAACTTTATATCACCCTGGCATGATCTCTACAGCCCATAGCACCTGGCAGAGAGAGGAGGGCAACCCCCTGAGACCCCAGCAGAAAAGCAGCTCAGGGTTAACTGCAGAATGCAAACACCTGGCCAGAAGCTTAGACTGAAAGCGGAAGATGTTATTCTCCAGGGTGAGTGATCCTCATGCCTCATCTGTATTTACACAACCAGTTTCTCCTCTTGAGGCTGCTGGTCTGTGTCCCCGCGGTTCACAGGGGCGCTGCTCCTGGGGTCACGCACGTGGTCGAGACAGTGGTCGCAGAGCAGAAACATCACCCTGGGCGGAGGGTGGGAGAGGGAATAGCTGTCACAGGGATTTCCCCCCTGGCACGCAGTGCTGAGGCTTCTCTCCCGCTCTTTCTGAAGAAGTGCATTTATGACTGATCACTCAACACCTTGTTGGTTCTGACTGCAGAAAACACACCTTATAAATATACGATAACCATCCTGTAATAGAGAGTGTGACAATTTACTTCACAGTGCGTTTCGGGCTGCTAATTGATCGTTTCAGTCCGGGGACGATCTGGAATAAATTATTGCCATCAAAAAGATATCACAGCTCATTCTGGTGGAAGGATCTCGTCGTCGCCCCGCGTGGGTCTCGCGGGGAGGCGATTGCGCCCCGCGGGCAGAGAGGCGGGGAGGGAGCCGGCAGGAGAGGCGGAGGCCGGGGGCGGGGCCGGCAGGAGGGGCGGGGCCGGGGCGGGACAGAGGGCGGGGCCGGGGGCGGGGCCGGCTGCCACACTCGCCGGGGCTGCAGGTCCGCCGGCGGACGGTAGAGGCCTCCCTTCCGAGGCGGCGGCGCGGGCGCTCCTGCCGGGGCTCGGCTCCCTGGCGCGAGTCCGCGCGTCCTTCGCGGCGAGGTCCCGGCGCGGCGCGGCCCCGTGTGAGTTTTCCCCGCCCGCCCTCCTCCTGCCGCAGGTGGCAGCGCCCATTCATTTGAGGTGAGAGTCCCTCGGGCACAGGGCCCTGCTTGGGGGCGGGGGTGCTCCCTGGCGCGGGATCTCGCCTCGCGCCGGAGGCTTCCCCTCAGCGGGGCTTCCCCGCGGCAGCGTCGTGGTAACGCGGCGCGCTGCTCTCGCTGCACCCGGAGCGGGGCAAGTGCGGCGTGCAGGCGCCGCGGCCCCGTTACGGGGTGTGTGTGCAGTTGGGGCCCGCGGCTCGGGGGGCTCTGGTTCTCACGCCGCAGGGGAGGAGGCGCCCGGTGGGGAGACTCAGCCTCGGACGGAGCCTTGCCCGCCGCAGACCCCGAGGGAGGGCGGCCGGGGCGGCGTCGCCGGGCGCTGCGGGCGTCTCCCGGGAGCGGGCGCGCGAGGGCGGCGGGTCTCGCGCTGTGGACCGCGGGCGGTGCGGCGGCCTGAGAGGGGGACCGGGAACGACACCCCGAGCCGAGAGCCTGTGGGCCCGTCCCTGCCGCACCCCTCAGACCGGTCGGGTTCCCCCGCCCGCCTCGGGGACCGTCGCGCCCTCCAGCCCCTCGCTGCGAAGTCGTTTCCCTGCGAAGTGCGTGCGGTTGCGTGGTGCTCACGGGGAGGAGAGACCCGGAGGCCTACTCCTGGGTAGTATCCGATCAGGCACTTGCCTCTCGGGCCTCGCCACCTCGACCACGAGACACCCCCTCCCCCCGCAGCTTCCATTCCCTCCCTAAGTTAAAGCACGAGAAGGGCTGAGGCCCTGGCTCGTGCACAGCACGCCCTTCGGTCCCGCGTGCTCCACGTCGGGCTCAGCACCGCCTGCTGAGTTTTGTTAGATTCTTAGCCCCTGTCACGCTAATGCGTTCGGTCAGCCCGGGGCCGGGACGGTCCCGCGCCGGCGGATCCGGCAGCAGCGGTCACCGGAGCCGCTGTGCGCCGCGGAGGACGCGTAGCGAACTCAGAAGCCAGTTCCTGAGCCGCTCTCTCACGAGGAAACACCCAAGACCTCCAGGATGAGGCATTTTTAATTCACACACCAAAAAATATTCTGTGCTCGGCTGACATCTTTCAAAATGCTGAAAGAGGCAGTAGCATGTATCATTTTGTAGGTGTTGATCAGCACTCACGGAGGCCCCCTAGGGAGGAGGAGGGTTTGGTTTTATTCCTACTCTGTCATATGAACTGAGGAGCAGAAATGTGCGATCTGCCGAATAGTCCATGGTAAGTCAGTGAGAGAGCTCTATTTGTGAAACTAAACGTCTTCTAAAACCGGAATAACTGGAAAAGTGAGGAAACTAGATGTGTTTATACCTCTATTGTGAAAGGTAGTCATCTGCTAGTTCAAATGAGGGACCATATGCTTTTAGCACAAGTGCTGGATGTATGAAATGGTCAATTTATCTCAGGGATGGAAGTCAGGTAAATTTTCCATAAAACCCCAGTCTTAATGATCACTGCTTACTCATGTGTATTAAAGAGTAATTTTATCAGGAATCACTTGAAACAAGTGATTAGGTTCAAAAGGATGGCTAGGGCCCTAATGAATGAATTCTGAAATCTAAAATAATCCAAATCTAAGCAAATGCTTTAAATGTGATATTAATAATAGTAGAAGTTGTATTTACATAGACCAAATCCTGTTAGTTTTACAACAGGGCTCCATATGTGTTGACCCAAGATATGGTTTTTCTTTTCCTTCATTCATTAATAAGTATTTATTCATTACCTATTATAGGTCCTCCACTTCGCTTTGACATTGAACATGATCCCCATAGGCATTTAATAAATAGTTGTTAAAATGTAACTAAAATGTGTATATCCTCTAGCTCCAAGAAACTCAAGGAGTATTATTATGAAAGAGTTAAAGACTGTGGCATTCCACTTATACAAATGGAAAATTGTATTGACTGCTCTCAAGTAGTAAGTCAACAGAAGAAAATAAATTAGAAATCAGAAAGTTTTCTCCATCCTGTGCCCTATTCATAGTACTATGGGTTTTTTCCCCTTAAAATTTTTAAAACAAAGTTTTGAAGGACTTGTATGACTGAAGGGACTATGATATTCTTTGAATTATTTTAGAATGTAAAGTTTTCCTAAAAAGATTTTACTCTTTGTATGGTTTGCTGGTGTCTGGTTTTATGTGAGTGAAAGCCCTATATTTTTAGTTAAAATCAGAACTACATATTCTTTCCCCCCCAACCTAAAGTAAGAATTGCCTGCAAGTAAGACAAGCAAACAAAACACATTCCAAATAGTCACAAATATACCTGGTTAAAATTAATTGTTTTCATGAAAATAGAAAAACATAACCCATATGTTTATCCCAATTATTTGTAGTTTTAATATTTTCTTGGATAATACTTGAAATCATTCACAACAACGCCAAGATCCTTGAGAAAGACATTTTTGTGAAATGAAAGATGCATCTAAATAATGTAAAATTTTGTGAAGTATAATAGTAGACTCCAAAATGTTAAAAATAATTTTATCCTTAATCCTCATATAGTGCTGTAGGGCTGAAACTATGTAATCATGATATGACTATAATTAATAGTCAACTATAACAGAATGTACACATTTTAACAACTATACCAGAACTTACACATACATTTCTATGTGTCCTTATTCAACTTGTCATCTTGGAAGGCTGTCACTTATTGCATGATGCTTCCATTGCCACCATTACTCAAACCTATTTTGGAGCTCTTTTTTTGGGTACTGTTTTCAGAACCCACAGCACTTGTAGATGGTAAGGCATCTTCTTCAAGACCTTCAGTGCCCTGAAGAGTAAGGTGGGTGATCAAGGCACAGTAATATAATTTGGGATCAAAACAATTGGAAAGACATTCGATGACTTTCTTGAGTAACTTGTAAACTAGTTCTAAAGTCATTATACAAACATAGTTTGAACGATGGCAGCACCATTGGAATAAAGCTACCAAAGGACAGCTTTAAGAAAAGCGTTCATTTGGAGTTATACATTCTTTGATTGTCAATGAGTTATTAATATAACAATCATATATACATATAGTACATTGGTATACAGTATGGAGACATATTACTTTGGAAAGTTATATTGTCAAGAATTTTATTAATCTGGATTTTATGAGAGTTCGCTTTTGCTACTGTGATTACAAGCTCTAAAATATGGAATTGGGTTGGAAAAATTCAAAATGTCATGGGACAAAATCAGGATTGCCCTATACAGTTCTACGGAATTAGTGCTCCACATTCTTTGAAATATAAGAGAATCACACTCAGTTAAGAAATCAGATTTACCCTGTATTTTATTTAGTGAGCAAGGCATTGGCCATTACCAAAAAACTCAGTAATACTTAGACCGTAGATGAAGTCTAACCTGTGGGTTAAAACACTTGTCATTTTTAGTAGTTGATTGTGAATATAGGCCCTAAAGTAGATATGTAGTATAACCACTGTGTACTGCTGTAAGTTAACAATATGCTATCTACTGTACAAAATACAGAATCATGAAACTCTTTACTCTGTGAATTTAAACTCTTATCATATTCAAGACTAGAATATGGGAGAGGAGATAGAAGGACACTCAAGGAAAAGAGAGTGGGAGAGGGAGAAAGATAGGTCATGGGGCTTTTGAATCATAGATAGTTGAATTCATTTGAGGGAAGAATTTACAAGAGTTTTCCAGAAACCACCAGCAAATAATTTAAAAATCTGAAGAAAATTCAAATTCAACTCCAGCTAAGACTCTAAGAAAAGCAGAAAGAATGTAATTAGCCAAACAGGAAAATTTCAAAGAGTTCAGGTCTTCGGGAATACTAGTGATCAGGAGGGATCCAGACTGTACTGATCAGGAGGGATCAAGACCAGCAGACAAAAATGAAAGACCTTGCTTAAACTGGATGTTGCAAATGCTAATGCACTGACATAGGGAAGGTCAGCCAGCAAACAAAGAAATAGTGCAATAGTACTAAAGCAACAAATGTTTCTATCTTTCACCCCAGAGTTTAGATTGGATGGAGATTAACCAAGTATGAACTGAGACAAAAAGAATGTCCTTGCCCTAGCTGGTGTGGTTCAGTTGTTAGAGCATCAGTCTGCACACCAAAGGGTTGAGGGTTCAATTCCTGGTCAAGGGTACCTGTGTTGCAGGTTCTATCCCTGGCCCTGGTCGGGGCATGTGCTGGAGGCAACTAATTGATGTGTCTTTTTCACATTGATGTTTCTCTCTTGCTCTCTCACCTCCCTCCCTTCCACTCTTCCTAAAATTAATGGAAAAAATATCCTCCGATGAGGATTGGCAAAAAAAAAAAAGTCCTTATTAGGTCTGGAACTTTGAGTCCTGCATGCTTTGATGAGCTTGGTTATTGCCCAGAAGTTAGGGAAGGGGACCTGCTGGGCCCTGGATACCAGGTTTACATATCTAACTAGAGGGTCAGGGAACAAGGTGGACAGATCCAATTCTAGATCTTTTCGAGGGAAAGACCCTGAACTGTTTGTCCATTAGGTAGACAAAACAGCTCCAAAATTTTATGTTATGAGTACAAGACCTTTCTTTGGAACTAGAAAACCTAACCATTGTGCCTGCTCATCTTCTATAGACTTAAGAATCATCCATATTTCTTAACTTGAACCTAACCATTAAATTTTGTACATAGTGTTTATAGCTTCAGGATTAGGGTGGAAGATTCTTAGTATGGCCCAGTTAGTCGTAATAGAAATTGGACTAGTGTAGTTTGAAGCCCATCTCTTTCAGATGGAGAGGTTCTGGTTTTAGATTTACAAAATTGACATGTGGATCCAGATTATAGAAAAGGTGGGAAATTGCCCTGAGAATTGAGAAGTATCATGTGGTAGAAAGAATCTCAGACCAGAAGTGGGGGCTAGATTTACAATATACCAACTGTGTTACTAAGGCAAATTTTAGTTTTCCTCATCAGCAAAGTATATATAATAGTAACACCCAAAAGGGTCTACTTCAAAGAGTAGTTTTGAGCCTTGTTTGAGATGAAGTAAATGGGAGGATTTGGTTTATTCAGTGCTGTGCATGTACAGGATTTTGTGTGCTACAACACAGGTTTTGTAGGTGAAGATAAGAGCGTAGTCCTTGAGCTGTCCAGATATTTAAACCAAAATATAAGTGAGGATGGAAACCCCCTTTGGGAATTTGAAAGAATAGACTAGTTTTAGCGTGGATACTAGAGACAAGTGAGTAATTAGTCATTATTTCTCCTTTCTCAAATTCGTAAGAAGTCCCTGTTGCGACTACAAGAGAGTTTTAAAAAAACCACATTTCCTAAAGACCTGTTGGATGTAAAGAAACCTGCTAGCTTTCTTAATACTATCAAGTCCAGATCTTCAGCACTGGTGCTGAAGGGACAATCTCCATGTGGGGAAAACTAGTCAGACTTCCAGGCCTCGATTCTCATACTCTCAGAAGTTCTTTCCTTAGAGATTTATTCATTCCATTGCCACTTTCCTGTCTTAGAGGAAAACAAGAAGCTGGCTGGAGTGCCACATATTGGCTTGATTGATCAGCTGGGAACATTTTTTGCAATTGTCCTTCTGCCCACAACAGCAACCCATTTTTGCTGTAAAGTCAGTGAGACCTCCTTCCAGCCCCCTTTGCAGGCCATTTAAAAAGCAGTAACACTTGTGTCATTCTTTTTCTCCTACATTCCTCTGAGTATTTAAAAGGTAGAGAGGCTGCTCTGGGAAGGGCAGTTTGCTGCTCCATCTCACAGAAACACTGGTACAGACACAGACAGCATCATTGGCTCCCACCAACATGGGGCGTGGCTCCTGGAGAGGAGGGGCTCGTGGAAGGGGTGGCCTGGGATATTATGGCCTGGCATATGTGCATCCTTTCTTCTGCTGAGTTTCAGAATCTACTCTACTAAAGAGTAAAACCAGTGCCCTTTGTTCAAATTCAGGGTCAGAGGGGTGTTTTCTGGAGGCTTGTTGAGTACTCTCCACACAGCAACACTCCATAAGTTCCCGTCGTATGAGGCGTAATGTATTTGAGCCAGTACAATGTATGGACTAAGGAGAAGGGGCATTCCATTCAGACACCCTGTGTTTGACTATTAGATCTGCTACTTACTTGCTGAGTGGCTTGGGTGACTTTCTTTTTCTCTCTGAACCTCAGTGTCTTTACTTGCAAAATGACTATAGTAACAGAATCTACTATTAAGGATTGTTGGTCCTCAACAAAGGGAGCTATAGTATTAGGCTGCGGAGAGTTAGGGAGGAATATGAAGAAATAGGCTAATTCCCATTTTCAAGGAACTTACGGGGTAGTTGAAAGGGACTGAATAAAAGAAAGCTGACAGGACAGTACAGGGCAGAGAATGGGAGTGCCCAGGCCGTGCTGCAGATAACGAATGGTTCCGCATTCTCCCAAGGACTGGGATGATGGTGAAAGCTTCCAAGATAGAGGTGGGAGTTTCTCTCTGGGATTTGCAAGCTGGGTGGGATTCAGATATGTGTAGTGGAGTTGAGAAGGCGTCCAGATGGCAAGGAGGAAGGATCAGAACACACAACACAGCAAGGGCAGGAGTATACCGGAGTGGAAAGTAAACCAGCATTTGAGACAGATAGGTAAATATAGGAATCCTGTCTCCGCTGTGAGATCTTGGTTGAACAAGTACCTTGACTTCTTTAGCCTCAGTTTCTACAGTCTTAAAATGGGTATAATTGTATCTCTTTTAATTGAAGGACTTAAATGAGATGTTTATAATGCCTAACATGTTGCCTGGCACCTCATGAGTGTTCAATGAAATGAAGATAATTCATATGGTATTTTCAGTGTACAGTGGGAGAGCTCTCTGCCTGAGCAGCTGCCTTGTGCAGGCTAAGAGTGGAAAACAAATGGGAAATGGCCAGTTATGGGTAGGGTAGAGAGAAGGCTTAAAGATAATTTAAGGAGCTGGGCCTGTTACAGGGTATCAGAGCTATCAAGGTTTTCCAGTAAAGCGGGGGTTTATGATAGTTAATCTCAAGGCACTCTGAAGGCTGTTTTGGAGGTAGGAAGAAATTTACTCAGACATTAGGAAGGGGGTAAGGACCTAGATTAGGATAGTAGCAGGGTTACCAGACTTGGCTGATGGGTCTCTTTAAAGTTGATTTCGTAAAAGGAGCTTAAGGCTCAGCAGTGTGGTGTGAAGGAACCTATGTTGTTATTTGATTTTTCATAGATTCCTAATATTTAGTGTCAGTTGTCAGAATAAAATGGTTATACTATAGACCCACAACTTTGGAAAATAGAACTCACTCAATATCCAGGGACTATAAAAGGTAGGAAATAACTTTAATGCTAAATAAACCCTAGAACCTGCTCCAGCTTACAGAATAGCTCCTTTTCCCATCTTGTTGATGCAGATGGATGTGTGCCTATCATCAGTTTTCAGGAAGGCACAAGCACAGATCGTTTATAGCTGAATGGATTTTGAGGTTAGCACCAAGTGGCATTGGGTTGAATGGAGAGGATGGTAATTTTGATAACTTTATTTGGTGACATTGTGATTTGGATGAGAAGATTCTGTCCTCAGGGATTTAATTAAAAACACAAACCTAGGAAATAGTTTTGGATACTAGGAAATTCATTTATATTGTCTCTCATTCTCTCCTCACTTCTCTTTTTTTCTGTCCATAGTAGTTTTGTAATGGGAGAATACATGGTAAATAATAGTATTTCTAAAGTCACACTGATGCTACAGACACCAGTTTTAAAAATGTGTCCTGGCTGGGTAGCTCAGTTGGTTAGAGCATCATCCCAATACACCAAGGTTTCGGGTTTGATCCCTGGTCAGGGCACATGGAAGAGTCAACCAAAGAATGCATGAATGGGTGGAAGAGCAAGTCGATGTCTGTCTCTTTTATCCTCTCTAAAATCAATTTTAAAAAAACCCAAAACCATGATGAAATCACAACTGCCTATTAATGTTCAATGGTAGGCCTTAAACAAAAAGCAGGAAAAGATAGCTGCCCTCCCACTGATTTCCTGAATTTTGGTGTTCTCTCATTTGGCTGTAAGGGCAACATGGTGAATAGCTCTTGGGTGTCACAATAGCAAATTGTGACCAAGCATTACTTCCCTTTGAAGGAGGGTGCACATGCCAAGGAATCGTATACAGTGGCTGACAAACACAGAATGGAGATGTGACAAAGGAAAAGGCAGGCCCTGTGAGGTTAGAGGCAAAGCAAGCTGGCTTAGTCCTGTCACTTCTGAGCAGGGGCAAGGAGTGCATTTCATTTCTCATCTCCTGAGTTTATTTAAATCATCTGCTGGGGTGGGGCTGGTGGGGGAGAAAGCTCGGGACTGTAAGGCTGATTAAGATGCAAACATGCAGATCGTTTCCTGCTCCTGACACTCCTTTTCATTCCAGCCTGGAAACAGAAGATTGCAAAAGAAACCTGTTCTAAGGGAAGGAAGGGGAGAAAGCAAAATACATCTACCCACTTTTTAATGAAAGATTTTCTGAATATATATTATTTTTGGATTTCTGGTATCCATGCCACCCTAACTGATCATCCAGAGTGGCTCCTGGCTGAAACCCTGGCCAGAGGGTTTGGACCAGGAATAGCTGATATTGGGCAGGGGGGTCTTTAGGATGTTGCTGGCATTAATTTGGCTGAAGGAGCCTTATCAGATACCAAGTCTCCCCTCTCCCATGGGTGATAGGCATTGGGTCTTGGAGAGGGCCTCAATGCAGATTTCAGCCTTGTCCCCATCCCCCCTCCAACCCCTCACCCGTCTGTTCCTGTGGTGGGACCCTCTCTCTTCCCCCTTTTTTCAATTAAATGAATTAATTACCAGGCATTTAACTTTTTGCCAGACTCTTTCATTATGCCCAGAGTTGTTGCTGAACGGCAAAGGGAAGTAATAACATTCACAGTGAGGGGCAAATCCTGTTAATGAACAAATTAAAGTTCAAACAGTGATTCAAGTTCACAACCTCTCTGTGGCTCTTCTCTTTAATAAGAGTTATACATGTTACTTTCCTTGCTCTTTTCTCCCTTTTATTACTTTTTAAGCTTTTCATCAACACTGCCCGGGCATATTTGAGGCTCCCAACCTTTCAGCCCTGACAAGGACTTGAGCAGTTATAATCCCGTCTTAATTTGGCAACTTTTGTAGAACACATAAAGGGCCAGGGTCACCTTTGGTCGCCAGGGCCCCCAGTGACCCTATAGTTTCCACCTCCCGCCTGGGTCCCCCTCCTGTAGGTTTGCATTCCTCTCTGGCAGTCTGGTTCTTATACTCAACTTCCCGCCCTTGGAGCACAGCCTGGAGGGCTGACCTCAAGGTTCTGAGCCCTTGCCTCTCTCCCTTCCCTCTTCAGTGGTCCTGACTAAAAACTAGGAACCTTTATGGGGAAAGATATTTGAGGTAGGAAGGATGCCTGACCCCTCCTCACTACTATTACCAAACCCTGCTTGCCTGGCTGAGGGGGCCGTGCCTGGAAAAGTGCAGAAAAACCCAAGACTCTTTGGCCTCAGGGGTTCCAGGGCCAAACCTGGCTGGAAGGAGCCCCAGGAGGCATCTGGTACCCACCTACTTCTCCTTCCCCCTCTATTTACTTATTTAATTTTTTTTTTTTTTTTTTTTTGGTACTGTGGATTGTGTGTGGGTCTTTTCCACCTCCGTGCCTGGCTTCTCACCACCATCCCCAAGCGTGGCTTGATGTAATCACCATGACAACTGCAATCTAGGAGCATACACATAATAGAGATGAAATAGACAAAAGATTAGCATGCCATGAAAAGTACAATAAGTTTCTTATTTAGCATTTAGATAACTGTCTTTCCTTCGGAGCAAGCTTCAAAGTTGAAGCCAGTTTAGACCAAGAGGATTAATTCTTTCTCCCGCATGCTTCATTGAATCTCTCATTACCAAACTTTGTCTGTATTGATGTAAGATTTGATTGAAGATTAGAGCATTTAGCAAATCTTGCTTTTCTGCATGTATCAGGTCCTTTCAAGCACGGATCGCGGTGCCCAGTGGTCAATACCCTTACTTTTATCCAGTGTCTGCTTCATTTAAACTTAATCAACTCCATCAATGAACTGGAACAGGGAAACGTCCCTGCGGTAAGAATGTTGTGCTTTTGTGGGATAATTCTTTGCTCTTTCCCAATCCGTTGGCGTTAAACCTAAAATTGCACTATGATGAACTTTTTTTTTTTTAATCAATATGATAATGACAATTGAGCCTGAACGCTCTGGTAGGACTTAGAGTAGAGCAGGATCTGGCCTCCATTACCAAAACAACTTCTGGTCCTTCGATAGTCCACCTCCTTTTGTGTGGCTTTAATACCTTTTCTTCCTTGACATTGAATATTGCTCAAGCTGGAAAATGATGCATCTTTGTAGGGAAGGCTCATATGTCACAGCCAGAAAGTGAAGCAGACCGATTGGTTGTGTGAATTATCTGACTTGCTGCAGTGAATTATTTGCACTGTTTCCCTACCTAGTCAACAAGTTCCTGAGGTATAGTAGAGATCAATCAAAACTGACAGCCCGCGTGTGAAGGCTTTACTGTGTAAATCTGGCGCACTCATCCTGGCCATGCCGGCCCTGGCATCTGTATATCATTTTTATACTGCTACCAGTAGAGCAATTTCAAAAGTATTTGCAAGGAAAATGCGTGTCCCCATCTGTTCCTGGAAGCATAAATGTGCCACCTTCGGAGGGTTTTCACTGGTAATCATATCTTTAATGATCAACAGACTAGTGATATATATTTTCCCATAAAATGGGGTTTTCTTTACTTTATTGTGATTGGCTAGAATAAATAGCTTTTCCATATGTTAGGGAGATAAAATATAAGATTAGCAGAGGTCGTTTGTTAGATAGTAAACAAAAGGAACAATTCATTCCAAATAATCTTTGAAAAGAAGCAACAACAAAACTAAGTTGCAATAACAGAGGATCTAATGCCCCAGATCAGAAACAGACCTTGTTCTTCCTTGGAAAAGGAGCCATTTAAGAGCAGAAACTCAGAGTGTTCTAGAGGACTCCTGTGGCTTATTCTCAGAGGCAGGGGAGGGAAGGAGCTGGATAAGGAGAGGGTAGAATAATACTTATTTGGTCTCTTTTGTTTTAAGGTTGTATTTCCTTTCCCTGTATTTTACCCGCTGTTTGCCTGCCCTTACTGTAGAACCCTAGGTAAATTGATGGGTGGTATGTTTAGAAAGCAGGAAAATACCAACCTGCTGAATTCTCTTCAGGCCTACACAGAGACGGGGATTGTTCATATACTTTAAATAAAAGTTGGCTTCCTCTGTTGGAGATATCTCTTCTTCCGTAGAAAAGGGTGACTTCAGAGGGTGGGGCAGAGTAAGGATCTTTATGTGAAATTCCAGTGTCATGCAAAAGGCACCTGGACATGGCCAAGACCCACAAGAAAAAAAACCCAGAAGTGTTCTTAGTGATCTACTCCCACCTGTATTGATTATAGTTTGCAGATACAATCAGGCTCTGATGACAATCCCACCTCCACGTAGGCACACAAGCGTGTATTCTCCACATTCAGCACCCAAGAGCACCCCCCCTCCCTTTCAGATGCAGAAACTCTTGCTTCTATCGATACTTGAGTTCTTGGTGAAATTTGGAAGCTTCTCCTCTAGGAACTCTGTCCAGAAGTTGCAACTGCCTGCTCAAGAATCTCCAATTCTCTTTTGTTTCCAGAGTTAGGAGAGAACCAACCCCCTGTTCCATAAAGGACTGACATTAGTTTCAGGACGTCTGAATCTGAAGAATGCCTTTGGCCTTTGAGCTTTCCAGAAAATAAGTGCAGAGCAACTTAGACCTGTTTTCTACAAGTCAAGAATTGAAAGGGAGAAGGGGAAGGGGTGGTTCTCTCTAAACATTGAGAACAGGACCTTTAGTAGGTTAACTGTTAAGCTGCTTGTTTATTCTTTACTGTAATGTATTGTTGTTGGCTTTTTTCCCCCTTGGGATAATGGGGGAAAGCTTTGTCTTTTTGGTATAGCTTACCACCACCACCCCCGCAACACAGAATTTTTTGCTCTCTCCAGATTTCTACTGCTCTCACTGCAGCAGGAGCGTGTGAGTGTTAGTTTTAAAGTGGGAAATGTGGTCTTCAGGCCAGTCCCATGCAGAAAATCTCTATTAGCATCTTAGACCTAACTTGTGTTAATTTTCTGGCCCCAGTGAGGCTTGGGAATAACTGAGAGTGCGGTAGAAAAACAGCTCACCCCAGGCCTCTGGTCAGAAGATGGGAAAGCCACTGTTAAGCAATTTTCTTTTAAAAATTGCCTCTTAATTTTAGAAACATAATCTTACAGGCTGATTGTATGTAGGCAGCATAGACCATGGAAGATTTGCAAGTAGACCACACTTTGCCTTACCCGAAACCAGATTTACCATAGTATTGCAATTTAGACTAAAAGAAAGGAAAGTCACACTTGTAGTTTCCACATTGTACTGTGATAGACTGTAGATCTCAGTCTTCAATGAATTTGCTTGCTACAAGGAAATCCTGGCATGTGTTATTTATGAAACATGATTTGCACTCAAGTCAAAAAATTGAATTTCCTGATTTCTATATATTGTCGTTTGAAACCCATTTTGTATTGAGTTTCTGGTGTGTGTGTGGGGGAGGGGGGCGTTGTTGTTTTTTTTTTTTCCCTATAAAAATGAAAGGAAATGAAAAACCTCACCAACTGATTTTGTGTGGCAAGAATAAATCTGTGATGTTTGTTCCTTCCCTGTCCAGGACGACAAGGCTGTTGCTACTATAGGTGGGACATTTCCCACTCCGTGCTTCTGTTCCCCGGGGTCCTGGCTAACTCACAGGCTTCTGTCAGAAACGCTGCTGTCCACGCCAGAGTAGAAGACATCTACGGAGGTCGCCTTTGGGGCTCCTGTTGGCTAAGGCTCTGAAACACAGAAGTGCATGCATCCATCCAAGGTTTTCCTAACCCTAGATTGGAGTCATTTACAGCACATAGTCTGTTGCTGATTCAAAACCACAGACCCTGCCTGTACACACGTACATCCGTAACGGAGATGGAAGTCTTGGCCACTATAGGATAAAGATTGAAAAATTTAAAAACAAACACAGTGTTCAGGGTTTGAATTACCTATACTCATAATGCTGTCTCTTTCCCTCCAGAGTCTTACCGCCACCAAGCAACCTCATCAATCTGGGCTTATTTCAGTGATAATGTAACTAATTCCAGATAAACTACTAGATCGCTATGTATAACAGTATTATTTGTTAACCAATTTTATGAAAACAAGAAGCCCTCTCACCTTAGAGGAAAATATTGGATCTACACTCTAATTCAGATATTTGAAAACATGTAGTTTAATAAAAGTGTTAATTTGCATATACTCCCTCATGATTGTAATGTGCACAGGTATGTTGTAGTTGTTTTTTAGATGCCCCTTAACAAGTCAGGGATGAGCAGGCAGCATGGCATCTTGGAAAGAAATTCAATTTTTAAAAAATAAGTTGAAAGAAATGGCTCTTTTGATTAAGGAAAGTAAGCTCAATTGATAGTTAAGACCAAAAGAACTTTTAAAATTTGGTATCAGTCCTGAAGTTAAATTACCAATAAAATGCCGCCTGGACCTTAAAAATGCGAAGGTGTTTAAAATGATCAGAAAATGAAAAATTCGAGGGAATCGAAATTTCTTGTTTTGTTTTCCCTCACTCTAAAGAGCATAGTCGTAATACATTGGGTCATCTCTGGCTTTTATGGGAGATTTTCATCTTGCTTCCGAGGGAAATAACAGGAAAGCAGCTTGTATAGTTGATAGCCTTGCTCTAAAGAACGTAATTCCCGTCAGAATTTCTACCATCACCCTTGTCTCTGGACACGGTAAAGGG